>NW_019738885.1:67404-91602 GCF_002891405.2 Cryptotermes secundus
AACTGAAGTCGCCGACTGCTACAGTAGAACTGTTGATAACACACTCGCTCGTCTACTACTTAACTCTGCCGTAGCCACAATACAAATGTCGTCGGCGATGGCCTGGTTACAACTAACTCGTAGCTGCTGTGCAGTTCCCTTATATAGTTGCAGTGGTGCCTGTTGCGTTCCACGTCACAGTAGGAAGTTGATTACGGGAACGTAGCGTTGCGCGTTACGTCACCGCGGAGGGGTGGGAGGGAGCGCCATGTTACCGCCACGCGCCTGTGGCCTGAGTTGCCACGTTGCTGCTGGGTAGGGAGGGGTTCTCCGTTGCGCAAAATGTTACACTGCTCCCTCCTTAAGGCTGTTCGTCCCGAATAGCCTAACGG
This sequence comes from Cryptotermes secundus, assembly GCF_002891405.2. Lineage (NCBI taxonomy): Eukaryota > Metazoa > Arthropoda > Insecta > Blattodea > Kalotermitidae > Cryptotermes > Cryptotermes secundus. The sequence goes on from NW_019738885.1 coordinate 67,776, forward strand.
TGCACCCCCGTTCGTTTCCGTCCCGTGGCTGTGCTTGCGGTGTCTCCTGTTGTTTCGGCTACTCCTCTTGCAGCGACCATTCTTCGTCCGTTACATCCGCTCCCCTCTTAAAACAAAGCTCGTCTCGAGCGGTTTCCTTTCAGCTCGCCAGATCACATTCATCAATCGCTTTCTGACATGGCACATTCACTCTCAATGGGGAAGCCGGTTCTTCTATTTTACCGGCTCCTCTTCTGTGCCCTGCTACTTTTTTCGTTTTGGAGGGGGTCGACCCCTCCATAAGGTCCACTTCCTTATCCTCCGCAACCCTTTGGCAGTAGCGACTACTTGCGTCGCGAACCTTCCACTGAAGATCACGTTGCCGGTCTTCTCCCTCAGGCGTAGTAGTTCCTCCACCTCCTGTTTCCTTATGCCCTTGCTGAATTTCCGTTGTGGCTGACGCCGCCTCCTGGACGTCTGTCCTGTCACAATTGTCGTCCTTCCTTTTCCGGCTTCTTTCCCAGCATTGACCCTGGTTGAGCATCTCCTTACGAGATCTCCCTTGCGCCGTGTCGCACCTGCACGACTAGTCATATTGCTGTCGGCAGCCAATTCGTGCCATGGGCCACAATTTCCTGGGGTCGTAGATTTCTTGAAGAAATGGCGTTTGCGCCATGCCACGGTTGCGCGGCGGGACACCTTCCTGTGGACGACGGCCAATTTATTCTGGGGTCCACAACTTTCCCGTGTCGAATTCTTCTTTTTTCGTCGATTTCGGTCCCTGCGCTTTTTCTTCTTCGGTTCTCCGACCGGCATTACTTCGGCGTCTTGTACGGGTACCTCTAGTAACCCTGCCGCCTCAGGTTTCCTGTTTGCTGAGGCCGGCTTTTCTACTTCTGGACTTGCCTCTCTTTCTTGGCAGGCCGTCATCTCATTGTGGTTGGCATTGACCCTTTTTTACGTTGAGTGCGTAGTGTGGGGGCCTTAATGCATATGCCGGCGTTCGCCCTTCTCCGCCGGCCGCCGCTCGTTTCCCGACGGTTGGGTACCCTTCCTGTTCGTGTGTTCGTCGTGCCTTCTTGGCAATTCCCATGTGTATCTGCCTGGCCTATCTTCATGTTCTCGTCACATCTCATTATTAGCCTTCCTTTCGTAGGAGCACTTATTCGCGAAGTGGCCCAGGCTTCCACAACTCCAGCACCCTGATTGCCTTCCGTCTCCTCGTTGGGTGGCGGACGATCGGTACTTCCGGTATGTCTTGGTGCTATCTTCGTGAGGTCTAACTGCTATGTACCGCTTGCAGCTCTAGTGGTTTTCGGAGGGCCTCGTTTACCTTCTTCTCACCTCCTAGCAACAGCTGGATCTTTATATCGGCATCTCGTATTCCGTATACGAAGGCTGTTGCTGCCTCTCTTCCTATGTGGTCTGCAGGTAGATTGAGGTAGGCACGATGGAAAAGCAGTTCAATGGCCGTGGCAAAGTTTTGCAGGGATTCTCCAGGGTTCTGGGTCCTTGTTCTTAATTGGCAGCGGTAGGCAGCTGCAAAGTGTTGGTCCCCGAAACGGTCTTCTAGAGCCCGAAGAGTTTCCTCGTAAGGGGCATTTGCCGGAATGCCGGGTAGCATTTCTGCCGCCCGGCCCTTTAGAGCGGTAATCATGTATGTTAATTTTTTCCTGTCCGACCATTGGTTGTGCTCTGATACGGTCTCAAATTGTCGCCGAAACACGCTCCACGTCGAATTTCTGTTGAATGTCGGTGGCTGAGCAGTGCTCGCGACGATTTTTGATGTATTTCCCCGCTCGGCCTTCGTCTGTCTCGTCTCGTCCAACCGTGCCCGGAACTCGCGTTTGGCCTCCTCAATTGCTGCGCAGGTTTCATTGTAGTTCAGCGTTAGGTCTTCCTGCAGTTTTGTCTTTCGCGCGCAGAGGGACACTTCAATCTTCTCTGTTAGTTCCGACTTTAGAATCCGTTTGCCATGTTCAACGATCGCGAAACTGTTTTCAATTCTATGTTGGATTAACTCTTCCAACTCTGACCTCATAGATTGCATTTCGGCCTTCATCTCTTCCTTGTCGGCCTTCCTATCGGCTGCCGCCTTTTCTTGGTAGGCGTCTAATTTCGCCATTAAATCTTCTTTGTCTCTCTTCCTATCGGCCTCCAACTTTCCCATGTCGGCTTTTCTATTGGCTTCTGCCTCTTTCAGCATCATATTTGTTTTTCTTGGCCAGTTCTCATCTCTTCTTGATGGGTTTTCATGCTGGCGTCCATAATTGCCAGCATTTCCATCATCTGCTGCATCTCCATTCTGTAGCAGTAAAATTCTCTGAGGCGTATTTAAGCTCGTAAAAATTCTGACACCAAATTGTCACGTGTCTTGAGTTCGAATCTCGTCGGACACGTGTGTAAGTCCAAATCCCACTTCTGAAACCAGTTTTCGCGTATTGGGCGTATAGCGCGACAAATAACTTCACGAAGTATTTGATATAGCGAATTTTATTTCACACTCGCTCATACAATCACACAAATAACAGATTTACGATTACTGCTCTCGGCAGTATCACAAATAGTACACTCCAAATGCCAGAATGCAACTTACTAGTTGCTGGCTAACTCACTCGGCGGTAGCTCCAGGACTAACTGACTGAGTCAGTACAACTCAGTACAACTCTGTACAACTCACTCTGAATAGCCTTCGCTGCTCCTTATGTAGCCTTGATCGGACAATTGTCGTGTGGTGCCTTGTTGCTAGCCACGCTGTCCGGAAGTAATCGCTGTTACTACTTTGTGACGTCACCGCTGTTGACTCGCGTTGCCTAGCGACCAGGATGCTAGGCCTCGGCTAATATCGGCTCGCTTCGGCTTCGCTCGGCGCATCACGGCTGGCGGGGGTGGGGGAGGGGCGTCATCCATAGCTCAGCATGTCACAATATGTTTGCATACGAAGCCTTCCCCTCCAAGGAATCACAGATTCGTCCAAAGACTGTCGTTGGTTTGGCTTATAAACTGTCTGAAATATCTGAAGGAAAAAGTTCAATAAGTGCTGAATTTTGAAAAGCCTGCTTGTTGATTGTGGTTGCAGTTCATTATCATTGAAGAGCAAACACCACCAAATTTGCTCAAACATCTTACGGCTCATTAGTTTGCCGAAAATTGTAATTTCTAAGAATGGATCTGTTGACCAATATTCTTGCAGATTATGCCTCCTTGTTTGTCCCATTAGAATGATGATTGAAAAAAATTTCCTCATTTCTGCTGAAGTGACATCCACCTACTTCAACGCCTTATAACTTCTGTCATAATATTCATGGTGTTGGAGATAGTATCTCTTAGTTTCCTGACATAGCATGTCAAAGAAACTATCTCCAAAAACAGTTCCGCTACTTCAGACACTTGTGTTGGGTCCGATGGAATTTGCTTCACCCCTGGATTTCCAGTAAACTGTCCCAAAGCAGGCGTCTTGTCTACTTTTTCCCATGTGGCTGTCCCCGCAATGTTGCTACCGGCACATTCGTCGGAGCTATGGTCACTTTCACTTTCACTGTCTGTGGTCACAATTTTTTGTTCGCCCCTGCCATACTCACTCTCAGATTGTGAGTCGATATCACTAGCAGACTCACACGGGACGTCAGATAGCTCATCGGTGAAGAAGTCAGATATTTCTTGTTCTCCAAGAAATCGCTTGGGTGTCAACCGCTTTGGTCTTTGATGCATATTGAACTACTGACTGACAGCTTGCTACGTAAAGCTTGAAGAAAAAAGGCATTTATTTTCCTTTGCCAGGGCATAGAGTTACAGCGAGGTCTAGTAACTGACTGGTCAGCAGACATTCCAGAGCCTTGTAACGCAGCTGCAAGCAGCTACGTGCTAGCTAGGTGGAGACAGAGAGATGTGTAGTGTGTTGCAACTTGTCGTGTTTAAGAAACCTGTTAATACCAGGGGTACCCAAAAAACCGAACTTATTTTTTTAAACTTATTTATTCAAATTTTAAGCACAAACCTTCAATCCCCTTCAAAGTACTCTCCACTTACACTAATACACTTGTCTGGCCTTTTATTCCATTTTTCAAAACATTGTCTAAATTCATCTTTTGAGATGCTTGACAGCGCCTCCGTCGTTTTTTCCTTCACCTCATCAACATCAGCAAACAGTTTCCTTTCATGTCTCTTTTCATTCGAGGAAAGAAAAAAAGCCGCACGGGGCAAGGTCGGGTGAGGAACAGGGGTCATACCATTTTTGGCCAAGAATTGTCGTACAGACAGGGCTGTCTGAGCAGAGGCATTGTCATGATGGAAAAACCAGTCACCCAACTGCCACAAATCTGGCCACTTCCGCCGCAAACTCTTGCGCAATCTTTTCAAAACTTCCAAGTAGAAAGCCTGGTTAACTGTCTGACCCTGCGGAACAAACTCTGAATGGACGACTCCTCTCACATCGAGAAAACAAATCAGCATTGTTTTCATGTTTGATTTCACCTGACGAGCTTTCTTGGGGCGAAGCGAACTTGAAGTCTTCCACTGGCTTGATTGTTGCATTGATTCATGATCGTAAGCATAGCACCAGGTTTCATCACCGGTGATAATTTTTTAAAAAAAGTTTTGATCATTTCGGGACTCTTCTTTCAAAGCACAGCATGCTTCTACGCGACCTTGTTTTTGTTCAGCAGTCAGCAGTTGTGGCAAGAATTTCGCAGCCACCCTTTTCATTCCCAAATCTTCTGTCAAAATTCGCTGAACTGAGCTCCAAGTCACTCCCGACAGCTCCACAATTTCTTCAGTGGTCCGGCATCAATCTTCCTTGATGATTTCACGAATTTTTTCAACATTTTCATGTGTTCGGGCCGTGGAAGGACAACCAGAACGAGGTTTGTCATCAATTGACATTTCACCATTTTTGAAACGGGAAAACCACTCAAACACTTGAGTTTTCCCGTCGTCCTTGTACGCCGTTCTTAATTTCAAGAGTTTCTGTTCCACTTTTCCAGAGCAAAAAGCAGAATTTCACCGCCGCACGCTGTTCACGAAAATCAGCCATTGCAAAAACGACGATCACACGAAACAGTTGTCACTATAAACTCTGCCGAAACTAGTCCTTACCTTCTGAAACAACGGTAGTTGGCTTATCGACTCAGGAATGTTAGCTCTATGCGCTCATAGCTGCAAAACGCGGTACTACAAAAGCTCTGCCCACAAAAAAATTAGTTCGGTTTCTTTTGGGTACCCCATCGTACGTGAAGGTCCGCCATGTTTAAAAGCGAAAACCCTTTTAAAGGGTGCGCGTTCTGCAAACTGTTAACATCTCACTGTACTGTGGCTTGAAACTTATTTCTCTTCCTATTAGGATTTTTCATGTTATTTACTCTCATTTTCCAGGGTAATTTGAATGAACTTCAACCCATGCATGGTGAGGATCGACAGTATTCCTGTGATGAGTGTGGTGAATCAATCAGTCAGCAGGTAATACTGAGAGCACATCGATGCATGTATAGTGGGGAGCAGCTAATTTGTTGTGATGTATGTAAGAAGTCATTCAGTACGCAGAATAATCTGAAGACACATCAGCGCATACATAGTGGGGAGCAGCCGTTTTGTTGTGATGTATGTAAATGTCATTCAATTGGCAGAGCCATCTGAAGACACATCAGCACATACATAGTGGGGAGAAGCCGTTTTGTTGTGATGTATGTAAAAAGTCATTCAATGATAAAAGTACTCTAAAGACACATCGGCGTATACATAGTGGAGAGAAGCTGTTTTGTTGTGATGTATGTAAAAATTCATTCAGTACGCAGAGTACTCTGAAGACACATCAGCGCATACATAGTGGGGAGAAGCCGTTTTGTTGTGATGTATGTAAAAAGTCATTAAGTACGCAGAGTACTCTGAAGACACATCAGCGCATACATAGTGGGTAGAAGCCGTTTTGTTGTGATGTATGTAAAAAGTCATTAAGTCAGCAGGGTACTCTGAAGACACATCAGCGCCTACATAGTGGGGAGAAGCCGTTTTGTTGAGAAGTATTTAAAAAGTCATTCAGTCGGCAGAGTCATCTGAAGACACATCAACACATACATAGTGGGGAGCAGCCGTTTTGTTGTGATATATGTAAACAGCCATTCAGTCACCAGAGTACTCTGAAGACACATCAACGCATACAGAGTGTGGAGAATCCGTTTTGTTGTGATGTATGTAAAAAGTCATTCAGGCAGCAGAATGATCTGAAGAGGCATCAGCACATACATGGTGGAGGGAAGCCATTTTGCTGTGATGTATGTAAAATGTCATACAGTCGGCGGAGCCATTTGAAGAAATCTGCACATACATATTGATGTGTGCAGTAAATCACAGAGCAGTAGAGATGGGTTTAGACTACAGGAACAGTATATGACTTGTAGCATGCCACAGTTTCTCATGTTGTAAGTAAGACAGTTTTGTTGTGTGTCACATGGTTCAGTTTTATAGAATGCTACAATATATTGGAGTTGATTGCTTTAGAACTGATGGGAAATGAACTGAGTCCCATGGTACAAAACATCTGTGCAAATGAGTTCCATTTGTTTCTGATTTCTGAATGTGTGCAATTCCCTGTCTTGTTGATTGGAAGCAGACATGACATGACATGTCATGACATTCTCCTGCATTTATGATGTTAATTCAGCACTGGAAGCTAATGATTAGTAGAGTGTATAACTGAAATGGATCGAGAGCTTATAAACATAATTCAGCAGCATTATATGTTTTTTGCTGTGTGTTATCTGTGCTCTTCTACCATTTCATGTGAGTAAATTCCTTGATCAGTTAGTTTCAAATTTACATATCGCTTGGATTGAGTATATTGAAATAACTGTCATTGATTGGTCAGATGAATACAAACTATGCTATATTGGACATTTCAAATGAGACATCTGTTTGTGGGACACTTGGTATATTACTTATAAAAAGAACGTTAAATGAAGGTGGGTTTATTCTGCTTGTGGAGGAATAAAGTAGTATAGAGAATTTAATTGAAAGGATCAAGAAAGACTTGCTTACATCTTTTCATTTTAAATATCAGCAAACAAACTGAGCGGTCTGTCATGAGATCAGAAAAGAAAGTGGTTTGGCACTGAGGCACTCCTTTTTGCTTTAGGTCTCCTTTGCCTTAGAAGGAAAGAGTCAACTGAAAATTTTGAAGTAATTTTCAGTGTAATTATATAATTCTTTAAGAAAATTAGGCAGTGTCATTAATATTATTAACATTTAACACTAGATATAAAGAACATATACATGATATTGGAAATAATAATAGCAATTCCGGTTACTCAAATCACATACTAAGTACGGGACATGCATACGGAACAACAACAGACGTAATGGAAGTTATAACAACGGGAAAGAAGTGTAGACATTTGAATACATTAGAGAAATACCATATATATATATATATATAAAATAAGTAAGAAGGGCCTACACATGAATGACACACACGTAGAAACATACAATCCCATATTTCAAACGATACACGAAATCTATGCAGACTAACGGTACCTCCCTCTCCCCACTAATCATTCCCCCTCCTACACTCACCAACATAAAACACAGCACACACTACACGAGACAGCACAAAGAGAGGCAGCGGCACATGCAAAGCGAGCCTACACAGAGTAAGTACAAATAACTCTATAAACATATAAGAATAACATAACGTAACATAAGATAATAATATGAATATTTGAATATTAGAGACAATACCTGAACAGCGATAAAACAAGAAGTGGCCGCTGCAGCACTATAGACATAGGGCGAGTACCCTGAGAAATTTTAATTTTTAAAATTTGAAAAGAAAAAGAACGGAAAATTTAAAGACATTTTAATTTGAATTGAAGATTTGAAAAAGTGCCAATTTTAGAAATCAAATTGACGTGTGTAGGCTAATAAAGATTTTATACATACTGTGACATGTTGATCCCTACCTCCCTAGCGGCACGTAGCTGTAACGTAGCGCTCGCGTAATAGGCGAGTCATCACCCCGCCAATCTCCCCGCGGTGACGTCACGAGCGGAGCCGAAGTTAGCCGAGTCACCGCAACCTTGAAGCTATGCATCGCGAGTCAACAGCGGTGACGTCACCAAGGGGTAACAGCGTTGCTAGGCTATACGCCACGTCACAACTAGCAACAGCGAACGGAATAAAAGCCGGTTGAGCAGCAAGCGAGAGTCAGTGCGTTATCAACGAGTTCTCAGTTTGCAAGTTACGAGCTACAGACGCGTGTGCGATAACCAGTGATAACCAGTTATATTTGGAGTGTGTAATTCAGGGAGACTTGTATAGCTCCCGCGTTATTAATACGTGAAGACTCTTGAAGATAGTGTCAAGAGATTTTGTTGTAGGGTTTGTAAAGTGTGGAAACCCGCAACATTGTGATAATTAATTGTAGCCGATATTTGTAGATTGTTCAATAAACCAATTAACGATCTCCACGGCGTATTCAGTAACGAAACAATTACAATACATACAATTGGAAAGACCGGTGTTTTTAAATTTTAAACTCCGGGCAGTGTAGCAGCTATGTGAGAATATACACCTGATAATGGCCATTTAGGGCCGAAACGTGTAGTGCAGAGGAAGGGAAGAAGAAAGAACTACAATTAAATTGTTGTACTTAAGATGGAGTTTGTCTCATATATTGCGTGAGTGTAACGGGATGCTTAAATGTAATATTGTGACATAGAAGCCTGTACCTTTAATGGAGAAGAAGAAAAAATATTTCTGACTTACACTTCATTCACCAAAATTCAGAATTTAAAATTGGTACTGCATATCACTCAGAATCACTTGCTAGGTTTTTGGATTCTGTTCAATGTCTGGTGTTCAAGAAACAAGAGAATGTATCATTTCAGGAACTGTGTCTGTTTTGGTCCTCTCTTGAGTGTGGAGGGGCACAATTACTCTGCTGGGTCCATTAGAAAGAGCTCTTTCTAGCAGGTCAGTGGACAAATTCGAAAAATCCAGCGATTCCAGAAACCTTTAGAATCTACAGGTATCCTAAAAGTGTGAGTGTGTGTGTGTTCTTGTGAGCATGTGTTATTTAGGGTTTATTGACAAAGGTCTAAGTATTTTAGGCTACGTAGCATTGGTTGGAATAATGCTTGATAAGTGGTGAACTTGGAACGATTTGAAACAAAGCAGTTGTGACATTTTACCCTGCAGCAACTAAAGAATAACCAAGAAAGGGTCAGTCGGTACAGCCTGGTCGTCCCCCCCCCCCCAGACAATCGAATGGAGCACCTCCTGGATACTAAACTAAACTGGATAAATTATTTCATGTCTGTTATGCTCGTTGTTGAACTGGATGAGGAAGCTTGGTTGTGTCATATATATATTGAATTTAATTGAATTTATTTGCATTCCATAGACCCTAAGTAGGTTAATGCCTCTGGATATGGAACAAGTCAAAATAATACCCTACTGGTACAAGTAATTTAATCATAAACTAATATAGCTTAATTCTACATTATTCTCTATTTACATTGAGGTATTTGTCTACAGAGTAGAAGGAACGAGCATGCAGATAATTCTTCAGCTCTGATTTAAAATTTTTAGTATCATTACTCAAGTTTTTGATACTTTGTGGGAGACTATTATACACTTTTATGCCAGAAAAGTAGACTCATTTTTGATATAGTGATAAGTTTGATGAAGGTAGATGGAAGTTATATTTTTGTCTAGTATTCATGTTATGGATATTGGAATTTAATTCAAATTTATTTTTGTTGTACACAACAAATAAGAGAAGTGATAGTATGTGTTGTGATTGAAGAGGTAGAATTTTTAATTTCTTAAATAAATCTCTACATGAATCTCTACTTTACGTCCTGTAATGATTCTAATTATATTCTTTTGTATCTTAAAAATTTTTACACTATTTTAAGAGTTCCCCCAGAATATTAGTCTATAGTTCATAATAGAATGAAAGTATGCATGGTAAACTATCTTCAGTGTTTCTTGTGGCATAAAGGGCTTAATCGATCTCATTGCATAGCAAGCTGCACTTAATTTAGGTATAGTTCTATACGTATTTTCCAAGACAGTGATCTGTTTAAAAGTATTCCAAGGAATTTTGTATCAGGTGCTTTACAGATTAAATTGTTGGCAAAACTTATCACCAGATCAATTTGGTGGCTGTTTCTAGTTCACAATGGTATTGTAACATGTTGGTGTTACTGAAGATGCCGTTCGGATTGTTAATTGGTTTATTCAACAATCTACAAGTAACGGCTACAATTAATTATCACACAGTTGCGGGGTTTCACACTTTATAACCCTAATCACAATAATCTGTTTACACTGTTGCGGGGTTTCACGATTTATAACCCTATTCGGAAATGAATTCACTCTGTTTCAGTAGTCTACACGTTTACAGTCGGGGAGCTATGTAAGTGTCTCTGGATTACACATTCCAAATATGACTGTACTACAGCACACACCAAAGTCTGGAAAGCACACAATAAGTCTTCCACTCACTGACTTCTTAGTTATCGCACACTGTCACATAAAATCTTGTAACCACGCGTTCAGGTCTTCTTCTCACGACTGCTGCAATATTTCAACTCAACTCCAACGCTGCTGCCTTGAGAACTCACTTCGGCGGCAGCTATGTTTTAACTCGTTCACTGCTGACTGGAGAACTGTCTTCGGCCGCTGATACACTTTAACTGACTATAACTGCACTTGGCGATGGTCACATATCAGCTCTAACTCGCAGGCAGTGCAGCTATCTTCTATAGTGGCTGTGTTCGCCTGTTAGGTAGCGACGCCGTTGGAAGTTGGTTACGGGTACGTAGCAATTGCAGCGTTGCGCGTTATGTCACCTCGGCGGGGGGAGGGAGCGCTGACTCATCCGCCACTTCATTGTGGCCTGAGTTGCCACGTTGCTGCTGGGTAGGGAGGGGTTCTCCGTTGCGCAACATGTCACAGTATGTAATGGGTTTTATCAAAATTTAGTGAGAGTTTATTGGCTTCGAACCATCTATTTAAAGCTTCAAATAAAAAATTTATATCAATTTTAAAGTCTTCAATTTGAGACTTCTTAAATATTATACCAGTGTCGTCGGCAAAGAGAATTGGTTTACATTTATTACTGATGGTTTTTATTAGATCATTTATGTAGAGAAGAAGAAGCAAGGGGCTCAAAATTGATCCCTGTGGAACACCATGTTTTATGATTCCCCAGTTTGAAAATGCATTAGAACTGGAATTTTTACTTTTTATCTCCACTCTTTGGTACCTATTTTTGAGGTATGATTTGATCCATTCATTAGCTTTGCCAGTTATTCCATAGAAATTTAATTTCGATAGTAAGATATCATGATTTACACAATCAAAAGCTTTTGCTAAATCACAGAAAATCCCTCCCACTACTAATCTGTTATTGAGAGCATTTAAAATATCGTTGGATAGTACATAGGTTGCTTTTTCTGTGGTTTTGTCTTTCCTAAATCCAAACTGTTCTTTGACTAATATGTTGTTAGAAATTAAGTGTTCAAGTAATCTGTTATATATAACTTTCTCAAATACTTTTGAGAATGAAGTCAGTATAGATATTGGTCTATAGTTAGAAATGCATTTTCTCTCGCCTTTTTTAAAAAGTGGTTTCACTACAGCGTATTTTAAGCGTTGCGGAAAAATTCCTGATGATAAAGATTTATTACACATACAAATATGTATCTGTATATCAATAATGCTGTGTGTTGGTAATTTTGAATATATGGGCTTAATGGAATATTGAGATAATATCAGCCCAGTACAGTAGACCTAAGCCTGTGTGTTCGGTAGAGGGCTCTAAAATATGCCAGTCACACTTGCCGGGGTGACACATTTACATAAATTAGCTCACATACACTTTTGGCACTGATATTATAAACTGTGTAGCAACAGAAGGCTGAACAAGTTGTGTCTGTTTCACGGTCACTGTGTTTCAACTGTTTGAATGCCGAGTCTTCGTAGCTAACATGGCCAAGACAGGCCACAGAAGCATGGTTCTTCCTCCTCAACACTGTGGGACTTGTACTTCTTGGACACTTTGCACTTTTTCAGTTTACTACATTGAACGGAATTTATGCAGGTTATACATAGGATATGTCAATGCAGGCTTAAGCTTTTCATTTTGGCTTATTTTACCACTCCAAAGCGACTGTTATGTCACATGAACCATTCTAAGTTAACTTTAGATGTGGATTCTGTTACTAATTTCAGTAGTTTATCATCTTGCTGACATGCGCCTCTGCCTTGCTATATTGAGCTTTGCCAAAAGTGGTACCGCCATTATACTGTGACATGTTGCGCAAAGGAGAACTCCACCACCAACAGTGACGCGGCGGGTGAGTCAGCGCTCCCCTCCCCCCTCCTCCGCACGGTAAAGTAACGGTGACGCAACAGGATTGTTACGGTAGTAACAGCGGTTACTTCCGCTAGCGTTACTAGCAACACAGCGCCAGGCAACAAGGGTGCCTATTATGTGGCCATATTGTCCGATCGAGGCTACATAAGGAGCAGCGAAGGCTATTCACAGTCAGTTGTACTGAGTCAGTCAGCGAGTCCTGGAGCTACCGCCGAGTCAGTCCTCGAGCTGCCTCCGAGTTAATTCCGAGTTAGCCAGCAACCAGTCAGTTGTATTCTGGCATTTGGAGTGTACTAATTGTGATACTGCAGACAGCAGTAATCGTAAATCTGTAATTTGGGTGATTGTAAGTGCGAATGTGAAATAAAATTCGCTATATAAAATACATCGTGGAGTTATTTGTCGCGTTATACGCCCAATACGCGACAACTGGTGTCAGAAGTGGGATTTGGACTTTCACACGTGATCAAAGAGATTCGAACTCAAGACACGTGACAATTTGGTGTCAGAATTGTTTACGAACTTAAACACGCCTGGCAAATAATTGAATTATAGTGCATCGACTATTCTACTGCTACAAAATGGAGAAACAAGATTTGCAACGAATAATGGAGATGCTGAAAAAGATAATGGCCGACAGGGAAGAGATGGAAGAATGTAGGAGGAAAGAAAAGGAAGAGATGGAAGCAAATAGAAAAAAAGACAGAGAAGAATTCCTGGCGAAGTTAGAATTAAATGAAGAGAAAGCAAGTATCCTGCTGGCAAAATTAGACGCCGACTTCAATGCCTGGCTGGAAGAGACTTTGGCTTGCCCAGTGGACACGAAACCTGCGGCACAACAAGAAGAGGTCCCGATAGTGATACCGGTCGGAGTGACGACGGCCTGCCAAGAGATGGAGGCATGTCCAGAAGAAGAAGAGCTGACCTCAGCGAACAGGAAACCTGAGGCGGCAGAACTACTAGAGGTACCCGTACAAGACGCCGAAGTAATGCCGGTCAGAGAACCGAAGAAGAAAAGGCGCAGGGACCGCAATCGACGAAATGAGAAGAATCCGACACGGGAAAATGGCGGACCCCAGACGAAGTTGGCCGTCGTCCACAGGAAGGTGTCCCGCCGCGCAACAGTGGCATGGCGCAAACGTCATATCTTCAAGAAATCTACGACCCAAGGAAATTGTGGCCCATGGCACGAATTGGCTGCAGACAGCAATGTGACTACTCGTGCAGGTGCGACACGGCGCAAGGGAGATCCCGTAAGGAGATGCTCAACGAGGGTCAATGCTGGGCAAGAAGCCGGGAAAGGAAGGACTGGAACCGTGACAGGACAGACGTCCGGGAGGCGGCGTCAGCCACAACGGAAATGCAGCAAGGGCATAAGGAAACAGGACGTGGAGGAACTACTACGCCTGAGGGAGACGACCGGCAACGTGATCTTCAGTGGAAGGTTCGCGACACAAGTAGTCGGTACTGCCAACGGGTTACGGAGGATAAGGAAGTGGACCTTATGGAGGGGTCGACCCCCTCCAAAAGGGAAAAAGGAGCAGGGCACAGAAAAGGAGCCGGTAAAATAGAAGAACCGGCCTCCCCGTTGAGAGTGAATGTGCCATGTGAGAAAGCGATGGATGAATGTGATCTTCTGGCGAGCTGAAAGGAAACGCTCGAGACGAGCTTTGTCTTAAGAGGGGAGCGGATGTACCGGACGAAGAATAGTCGCTGCAAGAAGAGTAGCCGCAACAACAGGAGACACTGGGAACAGGGATGCACCGTTAGGCTATTCGGGACGAACAGCCTTAAGGAGGGAGCAGTGTGACATGTTGCGCAAAGGAGAACCCCCCACCAACAGTGACGCGGCGGGTGAGTCAGCGCTCCCCTCCCCCCTCCTCCACACGGTAACGTAACGGTGACGCAACAGGATTGTTACGGTATTAACAGCGGTTACTTCCGCTAGCGTTACTAGCAACACAGCGCCAGGCAACAAGGGTGCCTATTTCGTGGCCGTATTGTCCGATCGACGCTACATAAGGAGCAGCGAAGCCTATTCACAGTCAGTTGTACTGAGTCAGTCAGCGAGTCCTGGAACTACCGCCGAGTCAGTCCTCGAGCTACCTCCGAGTTAGTTCCGAGTTAACCAGCAACCAGTCAGTTGTATTCTGGCATTTGGAGTGTACTAATTGTGATACTGCAGACAGCAGTAATCGTAAATCTGTAATTTGGGTGATTGTAAGTGCGAATGTGAAATAAAATTCGCTATATAAAATACATCGTGAAGTTATTTGTCGCGTTATACGCCCAATACGCGACAATATTATAATAATGCTTGTTGTATCAAACTGTCTTTTCAGAACTTTCAAAGTTCATAATCTGCATATTCAACAAAACTCTAATTTCAGAGTATCCATACTAAAGTGTAGATTGTAAATTATCTTTGTTTTTGCTGTGGTGGGACTAGTATTTTTACAAAATGGATATTGGTGTACAAGATACAGTAGATTGATAATAGCTGTTCTAATATGTGGTATATACAATATGACCCAGTATAAAGTAGTCTGAAACACAAAGCAATGTAAAGTAGCCATAAAATGTGCTTATAGGCATATTCAGTGTGACAGTCATCACATTGAAGACATACTTCAACTTGTTGATCCAGTTTTCAACCATCCATTGAATATGTAGTTTAGTGTCTTGTGGGGTGTGATGTTCTGGGTATTCTCCTTGAAGTTGGAGACAGCAGGTTCCCAAGAACTGTTGTACCTTTCCACCAAAATATAGCGACATGCCAGAAGGTCGCACTCTTGATATTCACTGCCATGAGAGCCTCAAATGTCATGTCATGCCGTTATCTTCTGGGATATATTAAGCTGGGAGATAGTGCATGTAAGAGAACCTGCATTACAATGTATTGTATTCTTCTGTTTCATGAAACCCCAACTTGCACTGCACTGTACCATTTGATGGTGCTCTAGAAGTTGGAGTGGAGAAGATGGTCATGACAATATGAGTTTATTTATTTTTATCTTTCTCAAGAATTGTGTATACCTAATTAAAAATATTTTTAAACAATGTATTTATTTATAAAGAAAAATCTGAATTTAGCAGACTGACACTTTTCTAAATGCAAATGGAGAGGACACAGGATTACACCCCCAAACACAGCAACCTTCAGTCAGCATGTGTGAGTCTGAAGTCTCACATGAGAAAGGGACTGAAGTGATACTCTTACTGCACTTGAAACTGCTGTCCATTAGGTCACCTAAATTATCATCATTATTATTAACATGTCCCTCTAGTTCTGTCTCTGAAAATACCGAAGTGTCACATGTGTTAGTTGTCAGTGACTATTAGATGGGGTTTGGATTGGTGAACAGATTTACTGACCGCTTACAGGGCGTAACTGCGGTAACTGTAACATTACTGCTGATTTCCATACTACAAACCACCCCACGCTAAGTCTTCTCAGTCTACTTTCACCAGTCTTTCCTTGGTGACGACTCTCCACTGTGGCTGTTCATCTGCAGTGTTCTCACTAGGCGTTTTCCGGTAACAAATATAGCAATGGAGATTCTTCAGCTTCGTTGCCCACTGATTAACATTCCACAACTTAACACTCAACTGCACTGTATGGCTAGTTTTCTTCAAGATAACTGTGTTGCATGACCCAGTTCTATTGTTGCGGACGTTCCATAGCAATGACCACTGTTTCTATGGTCACCAACTAGCAACAGGTCTATACACCATATTATTTACTGAAATGGATACAAAGTTTTAAGCTTCAAGCACCTTCTTCTTTTTCTAATGTAGTACAATATTTGTGCCAAACTTGCTGTCAGCACAGCAAGATACATATAAGTGTGTGTGTGAGAGAGAAACACCGTGTTGTTTCAAGGTCAGAAGCTTTAAATTAAGTACCAAAAAATGGGACAGTGGAGACAGAAATGTGGGAACATTTCGAGCTGTTTCTACAACGCTCACCATTCAACTCACTTTTCACCATCACGCGCGCTAACCAATCAAATTGCCTTCAACGTTCGCATTTATACAGCGCTGGCTGCTAGCCCGCATCCACGTCATTACGCGCGCTAGCCAATCAGCGTTCAACAAATTTGCGCTCCTCATTAACACTTGTATAAAAAGCAGCAGCTCCAAACCGGCAGCATCAGGGGCACGAGTGAGGGATTGGTGATAGTCATCAGAGTGTATTTCAGTCTTGGAACGTCGGATTGATCATAGAGTAAGGAGGAAGGTCGATGAGTAAGAATTTGTTCGACAAAACTCGATATTGGATGTGAAATTTGGATTGTGAATTCTTGTTGTGTCTTGGGCAACATTGATTGTGGATTCAGTGCGGGCAATGAGTTGTGTCTCAATATATTTTCTTATACGCATGTACTCGGCTGCGATGTTTAATCTGTAAGTTTTGAGCCAGAGATGGCTGGCGTCCCTGTGCCGGAGTACCAGGCATTCTGGGCCGAAAACGTGCCTCTCTTCAGGCCGAACTTAAAGAAATTATACATCAGTACCCCGATGCCGAAACCCAATACAGGCGCTTATTCGACATTTTGTGCAGCTTGAGGACGTGGCCGGCTTCACAACTGCTGCGATTGGAGAAAGTGAAGAATTGCCGGCAATAGTCAGCGCCGCCGACGACAATTGGATAAATTACTGCAAGGCCCTCTCCGGCAAGACGCTGTTCAGTGCGTTCTATGGGAACTGTACAGTTACGCTGAATGAACTAAAGTCACTGGTAAAGGCCAACGCATCAGGCGCAAATATTCCAGCCCGCGAGGAAGGCTTAAAAGAAGTCCGGAGGCGGAAACGACGAAGTACCGCTGAAACCGCACCGACTCCAAAAAAAAAAACGGCAGCCGTCGAAAGCAACCCCAAAACAGAGGTTGCCACCAAAAACTACTTCGCCCCCCTCAGGGAGGCAACAATGGAAACGGACGCTTCTGGTGCAAAAGCCACTGCGCTGAAGGAGGGAACCTCAGGTAAAGCAGGCAGGCCCCCCCAATAATTCTAACAACCACAGTGAACCTCATTCACTTACAAAAACAACTTAAAACTGTGGTCAAAGGTGACATTGAGTTCCGTAATACCAAAAACGGGACCAGAGTCATCACTAAAAGCATGGCGGATTTCGAAGCCGGGCAAGACTCATCTATCCCAAAATAAACTTTCCTATTATACATTCTTTCCTAAGTCAGAAAAACCCATCAAGGCTGTAATCCGGCACCATATTCTCAATACTCCGACGGAGGATATTTCTGATGGATTGGTGACCCTGGAATTTGATGTGGTTAGCGTCAAACAGATGACAACCACCCGAGGGTCTCCTTCAGAAGAAAGGATAACCAGAAACCTTCCCCTCTTCATTATCACCCTACCCAGGACGGCAAAATCACAAGAAATCTTCAAACTACAAAGCCTTTGCCACATTTCCATCCGGGTTGAGGCTTATAGAGCACAGAGTGGCCTTATGCAGTGTCACAACTGGCAACAATTTGGTCACGTCTGGGTTAATTTTAAGCAACCTCCCCGTTGCATGTGGTGCGGGTGTGGCCACCTGCACAAAGAGTGCCCTGAGAAACAGAACGCTGCCTCCACTCCAGCGTGCTGTAACTGTGAATTGAAGGTTGGAGAGAAACCGCATCCGGCCAACTACCGGGGCTGCAGACACCCGAAGGCGGAACTCAAGAAGAAGGAATTGCAGAGAGCACCCAAAACCACAACGGGAAGGGTGTTCTCATCAAATATCGTTACCCCTGGAGTCTCCTTCGCGGCGGCGCTCCGAGGCAGCACAACACAGGAGCAACATTCTCAGACTCTCCAAACACCAGTGGCAGTTCCACCAGCAGCCCCGAAACCGACCGTCCCGTTCCCTGTAAAGGAACAACATACAGTTCAGTCAGTTCAGGCTACTCATATAAACAGTCAGTCTCGACAGTATGTTGAGAGTAGTGACTGCAGTACAGCAGATTATGACAGAGGTCAGTGGTGCATTGTCCGAGGAGGACAAAATAATGGTCATTACCAAAATTGTTCTAAACTTTATGAAACAGAATTGCCACTAGAGTTCTTAGGCTTCTCAAAGTCATAGAATTTAATACGAACGGCATTGGGAGGCAGCGCTATGAGCTCAGTAAACAGCTGCAAGACCTACACGTAGATGTGGCCCTGTTTTCAGAGACCTCATGCCACTCGGGCAAAAAAGGCGGAACTGCCGTTGCAGTTAGGAAAGGCATTCCCCATAACCATGTAGACCTACCACTCCTTGTTTCAGTAGAAGCGACAGGGGTCTGCATACCAATCGGTAATAGCGAAGTGCTGCTTGTAGCTTGTAGCTTGTAAATCTCCAGGCAAAGCCTGGAGTGATGCTGACATCATTGTGCTCTTAAGCTTCAGACGAAAGTCTATTTTGGCAGGTGAATTGAATGCTAAGAACCCATTTTGGAATAGCAGAGTTTCAAACCCCTCAGGTTTGAAACTTATGGATTTATTTGATATGGGTGATTTCGAAATCTCAGCACCACAATGCACCCACTCATTCCCCTTCAGGGAAATGGTGACGTGTTAGACATTGTGGTTCACCAAAGTATTAGAAGTCATAATCTCTGATATTTTGAATTCAGATCACCTGCCAATAGTATTTCACATACTGGATCACGTTAAAATTAGCAACCTTTCGGAACCCATTGAAAAATTTACAGATTGGGAGCGGCTTCAAAGCCTCGCTTCTGAATTATCACCCAAACTAGAAATTAATTCGGGGGTAGAAGCCGATTGAGCAGCACGCGACTTTGCAGCCTCTATTGCTTCGGCATATAGGCTGTCGACAAGTAAAGTTACACTTTCGGACATAAACAACGATTTTCCTTGTCTAGATCGCTTGATAAAATATAAACAGAGGCTACCGAAACTGTGGCAAGAAACCAGGGATCCAGCGTGTAAAACGGCAGGCAATTGGGTCACGAAATCAATCAGGCGAATGACCCGTAAAAAGGCACTTGAACGGTGGGAAACTAAAAGAGGTAACGCTGAAGTCACACCTTAGTGTATATGGCCCATTGCGAAATCTCTCCTTAATAGAGACGGATCAAGGGCATCAACTGCTATTCATGGTTCTCCTGCCCTAAATTTCATCCTTCTGAAAAAGCCAACGAAATTGGCGACTGTTTGGAAATTCAGTTCACGCCACATGACCTGTACAATGAAAACCATGAAGAGCGGGTGGAGGCTAGAGTTCAAGCTCTGCTGGAAGCCGTGGATGAAAACCCCCCTCTAAGGATCAGACCATGTGACGTTCAGAAATTAATAAAATCCCTGAAATTAAAAGAAGGCCTGTGGAATTGACGGCATCTCAAATGAATGCCTTAGGCACCTTCCAAGGCGACCATTGGTTCACCTAACTCATTTATTCAATCGCTGTTTTCGGATCTCTCATTTTCCAAGTACTTGGAAGGAAGCAAAAATAATAACTTTACGTAAACCGGGTAAAGACCTGAATTTTCCTCAAAATTTACGTCCGATCAGCCTCCTGTCCATGACAGGAAAACTATTCAAAAAAGTAATTTTGAAATTCCTCCGTAAACATATTGAAGAAAGAGGCCTGCTCAACGCATGTCAGTTTGGTTTTCGTGCACATCACAGCACGACATTGCAATGTATGAGGCTGGCAGACCACGTGTCCCTTAATTTCAAAAATAAAATTTCTACGGCTGCAGTGTTCTTGGACATCGAAAAAGCTTTTGATACCACGTGGCACTCAGGCTTGCTGTATAAGTTATCTAAATTGGAATTCTGTAACTCTTTGACCAAGTTTATTGGGTCCTTTCTTTCTAAACCTAAATTCATGGTCTCGGTTGAAGGCGAAATGTCAACGCGAAGGGAAATGCAACCAGGGGTTCCACAAGGTTCGGCCCTTTCCCCTACTCTTTTCAATAAGTATATTAATGATTCCCCCCAAACTCATGGTGTTCACGTGGCCCTCTTTGCGGACGACACCTGTCTATATGCGACAGATCTCAAGGAGGGTTTTATTGTTAGAAAACTCCAGCGCGGCCTCAGCTCAATGGAGACATGGTGTGAGCGCTGGAATATAAAAATTATTGGAGATAAGACTCTGGGGGGTCTACTTCTCTCGTGATCGTCGACCGCCTGATTCTTGACTTACTCTAAATGGAAGAAATATTCCATTTGTAAATAGTGCAAACTATCTAGGTGTAATCTTCAATAAGAGAGTGACAGGGAGACTACACATAGAAATGATCGAAGCCAAGGCCTTCAGAACATTCATTAGAGTATATTCCCCTTTCAAAAGTGAGCGATTGAGCACTAACATTAAATTGACCCTCATAAAGCTCTTATTAGATCTGTAATGACTTATGCTAGTCCCGCCTGTGAGTTTGTGGCAGACACCCATCTAATGAAATTGCTGCGCCTGCAAAACAAGGTTCTTCGCACGATTGGCAATTTTCCGAGGCGCACACCGGCCCGCGATTTGCACATGGCATTCAAAATCCCGTACGTAATTGACTTTATAACAAAATTATGCAGGTAACAAGCAGAAGTCATACAAAATCATGATAATGAGAATGTTCGTAATATCGGACAAGGCGAAGCATCAATATTCCTCATCACTGCAGCAGGGGGTAATGCCATTGGGCTGCAGGTGTCACAAAAACCAAGAGAAGCTATGAAATTATAGTGCTTCACAGTATTGCACCACAAGCCTCTTTGAGCAGTGACAATTCTGTATGACGGTATGCTTGTGGTTATGGTAGCCAGGCGTGTGTACCAAGTTGCTGTCATCCATTAAACGTACAGCACTGAAATGGTCTCCGGTGGTGTAATATGTAAACCACATTTCAGGAAAATCGATCAGCCTGCATACTGATCCCAACACACGGTGAAAAAAGCTTGGAAGGCACTTCAGTTTACAATGCATATCCTTAAAAAGGGAATTAGCAACATTAAATATTTAACATACACTTCACTAGTGCGTCCGATTCTTGAACATGGGGTCGCGTATTGGGATCCTTATAGGAAGGGACAGACCGGGTTCAAAACATGCAGCTTCATTTGTACATCCTAGAAATGATTCGAATTGGGAAACCTTGACAGAGCACAGAAAGATAGCTCACATATGCGCTTTCTTGAAAGCGTACGTGGGAGAACGGGCTTGGAAGGCTATAGGTGATAGATTACAAAGACCATGCTATCTGAGCAGGGCCGATGTAGATAGGAAAATTAGGAGCAGAAAGCAAATGACATATCGGAATATATTCCTTTGTAAATAGGACCATCGAGCTTTGGAACCACCTACCTGCAGATGCTTTAGGGACTCTCCTGTAAATCAAGTAAATTAAGAAAAGGGTTAGGAAAGCAATAAATAAGGTGAAGTGAAGGTATAGGGGAAATCATCCGAAAAGGCAGTGAGGTGAAGTGAAGTGGTATAAAGGAAAAGTCACGGTGAAATGTGGGCGCATCAGAACATGACGTTACACATTCCAGTACTATTACTGTTTAGTGTATAGTATACTTATTCTTTTATTAATATTAATTTATATAATTGTAGTTGTAACTGTATTTGTTGGGGCACACGGTAGTGTAGTTGGCTCAGGCACTATGCCACAAGCTGGAAGGTCGCGGATTCAAGTCCAGATGAGGTCATTGGTTTCTTTCAGTCAACCTAATCCTTCCTGCCGCACTATGGCCCTGGATTCGACTCAGCCTCTAACAGAAACAAGTACCAAGAATTAATTAAATAATTTTCCTGGGGAGTAAAGCGCGGCCGGCGCGTAAGGCTGACAACCTTACCGCCATCTTTGAGCTAATTGTCTAGGTAATGTGGGACCCTCATTGTCTAACAACCCTATGGGCCTTCATGGCCAGTTACAGGGATAGCTTTACTTTTTTGCTGTATTTGTTATAGTTTAAAGTCTATTTTCATTGTATTCTGTTGATTTTGTGCGATGTGTTGTGTCTTATTGAAGTACCACTGCCACCGGGCACTTGTGGCATTTGGAGTGTAGTATTTGTGATACTGCAGATAGCAGTAATTGTGAATCTGTAATTTGGGTGATTGTAAGTGCGAATGTGAAATAAAATTCGCTATATCAAATATGGCGTGAAGTTATTTGTCGCGTTATACGCCCAATACGCGACAATACTATAATCATTGAACACATGCAAACATTACACTGAACAGAAAAAATTGCAGTACTCAATTTTTATAATTTTACCAGAACTCCGGATGATTTCTTTGCACGCAGTTTTCTCTCTTGGCTGCTTGACTTTCCACAAACACTTTAGCTTGAAAAATTAGAATAAGCATATCTGAATCATTCCGTTGCACGGCAAACTCCTGCAGTACCTTTAAACTGTTGGCAGCATCCTGATAAATCTTCACTCTACACTTTTCTTTTCTATCACAACGTCATTTTCCTCTTCTTCTTCTTCCTCCTCCTTCTCCTCTCTTCCTTTTCGATTTTCTCTAAAATTCTCAACAAATACATCGATATCCATTGTGTCTGGTTCTGTTTGCACATCTTCGTTTATGTTGATGTAGTCCTCAGATTTGCAGTTACTGAAAGCAACTTCATTCATGCAATGTTGTAATTCCTTCTGGTCATTCTCATTTTCTACACTAGGAGTAACTTCTTCCATAGAAAATCCTACTTTCTCGAAACACTTTGTCACAGTTCCTGTTAACGACTTCTTTACTGCTTGACTTATCAACAACCGAATCTAGAAACGAGACAGTTCTTGCAAGTTCAGAGGCGGATGATGTAGAATCTATATTGACGAGCAAAGATTGCCCTAATAACACAGGTCTGCAAAAATATTTTTTTCAGCTGCATGGAATATTTTTGGTAAACTTTATGTTTTCTAGGACGATGAATCCAAAAATGACCTCAATTTCCCCCTATCAAGTACGTTTTTTTGGAAAATAATAGGGGTTTACAATAAAAAATCATAACAGTGATGAAAAAAATCACTAATTTTATTACATTGAACTAAACATATTATTTCTCAGATAGACTTGAAAGGATTCTGACGATGGTGTATACTGTACTTCTTTTGGCTTATTTTGGACTTCACCCATCGTCCGGTATATAAAAAGACAAAAAACCACAACGTTTCGGAGACTGGATCTGTCTCCGTCTTCAGGTGTATAGGGAAGGTTTAACCTACTCAGTTGGGCCCCTTAGAAAGAGCTAGTCTCAATCACTGGACAAACCTTGATCTCTAGAAACAACCTATGAACAACCGACAACCGGTTCCGTCAGTGGGAGGAAAGAATAAAATCGCAGTAAAAACACGATAGAAAATTTGTGCCAAACATGCACTTGTCAACAATGTAAAGAAACAGAAGTATGGGTTATATTCCATGAATTCAGTTAAAAACGAAAGTAAAAACTGGATAAAGCATGCCTTATCTGCATGGTTAAAGAATCGTGCCACCATGGCGACTTC
>NW_019738885.1:92000-100091 GCF_002891405.2 Cryptotermes secundus
TGTCTTTTTATATACCGGACGATGGGTGAAGTCCAAAATAAGCCAAAAGAAGTATATTATTTCTCATAATTAAAAAACAATTTCTTCACAATATATTTAACATTCTGTGTTCAGTCTTTTTGCCTGTGAAACCTTTTCTTCGTCTCTTTGAGGCTTCTCCGAACACGCTTTCGCTTTCCATTTTCCGTTTCCCGCTTGATCATCCAGCAGTAGTTAGCTAGCATATGCGCATTCCATCTTATTTGGTAGCCTCTTTCGATATCACGGACATCCTGGTGAAATCGTTCACCCTGCTCTTCACTATAGGCTCCAAAGTTTTCGGGAAAATAGTCGACATGAGAGTGTAAGAAATGAACTTTTAAGCTCATCTTGCAACCTTGAGCTTTATATGCAGCCAACATGCGTTGTACATTGGTTTTGTAGAGAGGGTCTTTAGTGTTCCCCAAAAACTTGTGCACTACATCTTTGAAGGAGTCCCATGTTTCTTTTTCTTTTTCTCCTATTTCCTTCTTTGGAGAAAAACTGAGTGAACTCCTTCTCTCGGTGCCTGTACCAAGAGAATGATGTTCCAGGTGACAGCAATTTTTTATTTTTTAATGTTGACCCTAGCAATTCGGCTGCATCTTTGGAAAGGCCTAAATCTCTAACTAAGTCATTGAGCTCACTCTGAGAAAAAGGTTGGGGTCCCTCATCAACAGAAAAATCTGAGCTGGATTCATCCTAGGGTGGTAATATAGTTCTGTCCTCCGAATCACTCTGTATATCATCCAAACTGGAAGGTGGGAGGGGAACTGGTATTTCAGAGCTATGAGGCACTGGACGAATAGCTGAATTAAGGTTTGGGTAAGATATTTTCTTTTTATTTTTTGTATTAAAGCCTTTCACATCTACCGAACAGAAATAACAATCAGTCGTGTGGTTTTGTTGTTCACACCACATCACAGGAATGCCAAAACGAAATGAGTATTTCTTACCCTTAAACCACAAACGAAGATCTTCCTCGCACCTTTGAGCCGCTGCCCCTTGCCGATGTGGGTCGAGAACCCAGCTCTGCTACCACTTTGTGCCGTTTCCCTTCTCATGTAGAAGGGAACCCAGTCCTCCTACCCACTTTAACCCATGGACTCTTATTCAAAGCGGGCAAGGGACAGGCTCATAAGACGACTTGCTTGTACGTGATGCACTATGCCTCCCCAAGGTCGAGTAGGGGATCTCGGGAGAGAAAAACCACTGTCGGCACTATGGGCCAAGCTGGACGGATCTGCTAGTCTGAACTAGTAGGGGACACACAGACAACCCAAGTATACACAAATACTACAAGCGTTTCTAACATATAAATAAATGTGTATATTGATAACAAGGCATACAGGTGACTCTGCCTGACGGGCAGTGACTGGTCAAACACACTCACAATTAATACAGAATTATTCTGGCTAAGCGCACAGACGCAAATATAAGCACGCCTCATGGCATCCATTTGACTTTACAGGTGACTTTGCCTGATGGGCAGTAGCTGGTCAAAACACGCTCACAATTCATACAGAATTACTCTGTGCTAAGCGCACAGACACAAATATAAGCAGGCCTCATGGCAACCATTGACCTTACTGGGAACACAACTGTATATTCATACTCACGCCCCTGAAGGGCGACCGGCTATTCAAGCCAACAGACAAAACCATTTACTTACGCCACACGGCGTCGTAATAAATCCAGGAAACCAAGCACCACAGTAAGTCACTTACTGGCGTTTCCAAAAATTACTAACCAAGCTTAACCTCGCGACTTGATACAACCTTCAACAGGTCGCGAGGGCACTCTTCCCCCTTCAGAATGTGCCCGGGCCGAAACAGAATTCCACAAACTCAAATCAACCTAAACAGCGAATTTGGAACTGGCGGTGTTACCTGTCTGACGGTATCGGGAAGAGAGGTCGAGGCATTCCTCATCACCACACAAGAAACCTCGCGTCAGTCCAGGAAGGGAGGGGACAAGGTCAGCTGACCTGACGTCAGCTAAGACTATGAGTGGAAAGAGAGAAAAACGGCTCGCATCCCGGCGTTTGGGGGGGGACTCCAAAGAACTTCACAGAGAGGAACCGTTGCACGGTTCACCTTCTGCACACCTTGTGAGGAGCCCAAGGTTTTTCTTGATCCCCAAGTTTCAATTTGAAATAAGCAAAATTCACTTTCTTCACAAAATCACTTATGTTCCTTTGTTGACTTTTAACTATGTATTCACCACAAATAAAACAAAAGTTGTCCGGAGAAATAACACAACCTCTTTGAGCCATAATACAGAGCTAAAACACAAGCACAGCCACGTTTGAATGCAGGGTGTAAACTGAGTGGCATCAACCAAGATCCTGAACTTATTTAGCATGTTGAGACATGATCAAATCTGACAGCAGGCTTGTTTATACTCATTGCTATTGCCACAAAGAACATGTCCAAACAAGCTCAGTCGAGCTAGTAAGATTGCTCACCTTTCGCTACAAACAAAGTAAACGTGTTGGGACATGATCGCCTGAGCTCCTCACACCGCCAAGCCCACTCTACCAACCCCTTCCGCTGCACCCCCATCCCACCAATTTTCTATTTGTATTATTGTTTAGATCCACTCTTATAAATATTATTTTAAAGTAAGAAATAATTATTGGATATGGGTTTTAGAATCAACAACAGAATACAAGATTTCGTGTTGAAGAGAAATTTGACGCAAAATTGAACTAAAAATATGAGTTTTGCAAAAAAAATGACGTGATGGGGTTTTTTACTATTATTTCCGGTTTTAGTGAGTAAAATTTATAAGAAACAGTAAAAATATCCTATGCAGTTTTTTATGGTTGCAGACCTGTGTAATTTACGATAGTGGACTTTAACATTCCGAATGATGCCCTGATCCATTGGTTGAGAAACACCAGTGGTGTTTGGGGGCAACCAAGCAAGTCACACGTTGGAAAGATCAATATGAGGGTGGCATGTTGCGTTATCCAAGAACAACAAAACATGCCGGTTTTGCATTTTCATTCTACAATTGAAGGCCGTTAACCATTCCTCCATTATCTGTGACGCCATCCATGCCATTTGTTGCATCTCCACTCAACGGGAAGTTTCTGTATGTCCATGTTTCGGAAGCATCGGGGCTTTGCTGCCTTGACAATCACTAAGGTTTTCTCCATTTCACCTGACATGAAACCACATAGAAAAAACTGTTAATCTTTCTTTGCAGAGTTTCCCTCCCAAACATTTTTCACCTTTCAGACATAGCGATTTATTCGGAAGCGCAAGGAAGAACAGTCCAGTCTCATCACCGTTCGCTATGTTTTCAGGTTCATATCCCTCGATTATGGATGGCAATTTCGCTTCCCATTCCTCAATTGTCTCACTATTTACATCACTTGATTCACCCCAAATTTCATTATAAACTATCCGATGTCTTTTGCGAAAACTCTCCAACCATTCGTTAGATAATTTGAATTCAGTTTTCCCCAGTTTTTCAGCGAAATTTTAGCATATTCCTGTACCATAGGACCCGACAACCTGTGATTTTTCGCCCTCACACTGACAGACAACTCCCACACTATTTCATTAACGTCTTCATTTGCAGTATTCTTATGTTCTCTTTTCAATTTTCCATTAGCACAAATTTCCCACCGCTTCAAAGTTTCCGTTTTCTTCTTTAGAATATCATACAATTGAGTTTTACCGACGTTAAACACCTTCATGATCTGCTTAACAGACAATTTATCTCGCTCACTCGCATGAATCACTTTAGTCTTGTGTTAAGATCAAGCACAACTCTTGCCTTTGTAGTCATGATGACAACTGCTAGATTAAAGTAAAACTGTAGGCCTGGAGCCCTTACTGAATACAATACAGAAGGTGAAAACAATTCTGCTGAATCTCAGTGCAGGTAGTGCAGTACCGTTAGAAGCTTATTTTAAAGTTAGGTAAAACAAAATTCTGTAGAATATATAGAATGCCTAAAATTATTCAGAACGATACATTCCGGAAGAAGGAACAATTATTGTATAAAGGCTTATTTTGATTTCCGTTGTCCGCGTTAGACAGTTTCCGTTTAATCCAAATTATTTAACATCGTTTTCAGCCCCAAAGTCAAGGGACCTGAAAATATATCCGTCTAAGAGAGATTTCCGTTTAATAAAGGGTCCGTTTAAGGCAGGTTTTACTGCTTAACGACTACTATTATTTCACGTGCCAGATTTTCCCGAATTTAACAGGTTTCCGCAGCAATTCATTGATATTATGCAGTTCCCATAGAGAATACATCTACTATAACGACCACTATCATTTTATATACTAAATTTTACCGAATTAAACTCTTATCCGCAAAACAAATCGTTGATTTTATGCAGTGCATGTACAGACACACATCTATTATAACGACCACTATCATTTGACATACCAAATTTTGAAGAATTCAACACGTTTCCGCAGTAATGCGTTGATTTTATGTAGTACCTGTTGAGAACACATCTACTCAAACAACCACTATCATTTGACCTACTAAATTTTACCGAATTCAATAATTTTCGGCCACAATATTTGGATTTTATACGTTCCTGTATAGAACACATTAACTACAGCGACCACTATTATTTGAAATACGAAATTTAGACGAATTCAACACTTTCTCGCAAAACAATGCGTTGAATTTATGCATTTCATGTACAGACACGAATCTATTTCAACGACCACTAATACTTGACATACAAATTTTTGCCGAATTCAACACTTTTCCGCAACAGCGCTTTGACTTTATGCGTTTCAGTACAGAACACACATATGCAAACGACCACTAACATTTGACATAATAAATTTTGCCGAATTAAAAAATGTTCCGCTAAAGTGCTTTGATTTTTTGCGTTTCTGTACTGAACACATCCACTATAAAGACCACTATAATATGAAAAACCAAATTTTGCATAATTCAATAATTTTGCACGATAATGCGTTAATTTTATAGAGTTCCTGTGTAGAAGACATCTCCTATATCGACCATTATCATTTGACTTATCAAATTTTGACGAATTCACTACTTTACGGCAAAAATGCGTTGATTATATGCAGTTAATTTACAGAACACATCTACAAAACGACCTATATTATTTGACATAATATATTGTGACATGTTGAGCTATGCATGACGCCCCTCCCCCACTCCCGCCAGCCGTGATGCGCCGAGCGAAGCCGAAGCGAGCCGATGTTAGCCGAGTCCTAGCATCCTGGTCGCTAGGCAACGCGAGTCAACAGCGATGACGTCACCAAGGGCAGCACGGGTAAACATGATTGCGAAAGACGACGGTGGTAACAGCGGTTACTACCGCTAGCGTTGCTAGCAACACAGCGCCAGGCAACAAGGGTGCTTATTACGTGGACGTTTTCTGTATTGTCCGATCGAGGCTACATGAGGAGCAGCGAAGGCTATTCACAGTCAGTCAGTTAGTCCTGGAGCTACCGCCGAGTCAGTCCTCGAGCTACCTCCGAGTTAGTTCCTAGTTAGCCAGCAACCAGTCAGTTGTATTCTGCTATTTGCAGTGTAGTATTTGTGATAATGCAGATAGCAGTAATTGTGAATCTGTAATTTGGGTGATTGTAAGAGCGAATGTGAAATAAAATTCGCTATATCAAATACGGCGTGAAGTTATTTGTCGCGTTATACGCCCAATATGCGATAATATTTTGCAGAATTCAAAACTTTTGTCAAAACTGCATTGATTTTATGCAGTTCCTGTACAGAACACTTCTACTATAACGACCACTATCATTTGACATAATGAATTTTGCCGAATTCAAAATTTTCCGCTACAATGTGTTTTCATTTCACACAGTTCCTCTACACACACACATCTACTATAACGACCACTATCATTTGACATATTAAATTTTGCCGAATTCAATACTTATCAGCAACAATGCTTTGATTTTATGCGTTTCTTTACAGTACACATTACTATAACGACCATTATTATTTGACATACTATATTATGCCGAATTCGGAAGTTGTCGGCAATATTGTGTTGATTTTATGAAGTTCCTGTACAGAACTTTTTAGTATATCGCGACATATTCTGACATTATATATCTTCCCTTCTTCAAGGGTTATCCGCAACAATGCTTTAATATTTTGCAGTTCCTATAGAGAAGACATCTATTATAACGACCATTATCATTTGTCATACTAAATTTTGTCGAATTCAATATATTTCCGCAAAAATGAGTTGAATTTATGCAGTTATGACTAAACACATCTACTGAAACGACCATTATCATCTGGCCTACCATTTCAAGACATTTCAGTAAGAATGGGTTGATTTTATGCAGTTTATGTACAGAACATATCTACAAAAAAGACTTCTATTATTTGACATACTAAATTTTTCCGAATACAAAAGCTTTCCGCAACAATACGTTGATTTTATGCAGCTCCTGTAGAGAACACATCTACTATAACGACAACTATTATTTGATATAAAAAATTTAGCCGATTTCAACAATTATCCAGAAAAATGCGACGATTATTTGCAGTTCCTGTACAGAACACATATACTATTATGACCTCAATCATTTGACACAATAAATATTAGTCAATTAACTTTGAGTTACTTTTAAGCAGTGCTTGAAAAGAAACCGTCTATTTTAACGACCTTTTTCATTTGAGGTAAGATATTTTGCCGAATTCAACACTTTTCCGTAAAATTGCGTTGATTTTATTCATTTCCAATAGACTACACATTTACTATTACGACCACTATAATTTGAAATATTAAATTTTGCCGAATTCAATACTTTCCCCCAAACAATGAGTAGATTTTATGTAGTTCATGTACAGACACATATCTAAAATAAGGACCACTATCATTTGACAGCATACATTTTGCCATATTAAACACTTTTCCGCAAATATGCTTTGATTTTATGCTTTTCTGTACAGAACATAGGGTGACATGTTGACCCCTACCTCCCCAGCGGCACGTAGCAGGAACGTAGCGCTCGCGTAATAGGCGAGTAACCACCCCGCATCCTGGTAGCTATGCAACGCGCGGTGACGTCACGAGCGGAGCCGAAGTGAGCCGACGTTAGCCGAGTCCCCGCAACCTTGAAGCTATGCAAAGCGAGTGAACAGCGGTGACGTCACCAAAGGGTAACAGCGTCCTAGGCTATGCGCCACGTCACACTAGCAACAGCGCACGGCTATATAAGCGGACTGCACAGCCGCTACGAGAGTTGTAACCTGGCCATCGCCGAAGAGAGTTCCGAGTTGTACTGTGACAGCCGCCGAGTTGTATTGTGGCTACGGCAGAGTTAAGTAGTAGACGAGCGAGTGTGTGATCAACAGTTCTCCAGTCAGCCGACTACAGTTGGAATATAGCAGCCGTCGCGGAAAGAAGATCCGGACGTGTGTGTGATTGTGTAATTGGGAGCGTGTGATACAGTGATACCTAGCTCCCCTACTGTCAACGTGTATACTACTGAACACAGAGTGAGCGCATAGGGTTATAAATCGTGAAACCCCGCAACAGTGTTAACAGATTAATGCGATTAGGGTTATAAAGTGTGAAACCCCGCAACTGTGTAATAATTAATTGTAGCCGTTTCTTGTAGACTGTTGAATAAACCAATTAATGATCTCTACGGCGTGTTCAGTAACGAAACACGTTACACTGGTTTCAGAAGTGGGATTTGGACTTACACACGTGACCAACGAGTTTCGAACTCAAGACACGTGACAATTTGGTGTCAGAATTTTTACGAAATTAAACACGCCTAGACAAAAAATTGAATTATCGTGAATCTAGTATTTTACTGTTACAACATGGACATGGAAAAGATGATGGAAATGTTGGCAAGAATTGACGCCAACTTGAAATCTAACCGAGAAGAAATGAAGGCCGATAGAAGAAAAGACAGAGAAGATTTCCTGGCAAAATTAGACGTCAACCAGAAACAAACCGAAGTCATGCTGACAAAATTAGACGCCTACCAAGAAAAGGCGGAGGCCGATAGGAAGGCCGACAAGGAAGAAATTAAGGCCGAAATGCGATCTATGCGGTCAGAGTTGGATGAT
>NW_019738885.1:100636-125658 GCF_002891405.2 Cryptotermes secundus
CTTCGCGAATAACTGCCCCTACGAACAGGAAGGGTACACAACCGTTGGGAAACGGGCGACGGCCGGCGGAGGAGGGCGAACGCCGGCATATGCATTAAGGCCCCCATACTACCCACTCACCGTCAAAATGGTGAATGCCAACCACAATGAGATGACGGCCTGTCAAGAGATAGAGGCCCATTTTCAAGAAGGAAAGCCGGCCTCAGTGGACAAGAGACCTGCGGCGGCACAACAAGAGGAGGTCCCCACAGTGATACCGGTCAGAGTGACGATGGCCTGCCGAGAAACAGAGGCACGTCCAGAAGGAGAAAAGCCGGCCTCAGCGAACAGGAATCCTGAGGCGGCTGGTTTACGAGAGGTACCCATACAAGACGCCGAAGTAATGCCGGTCGGAGAACCGAGGAAGAAAAGGCGTAGGGACCGAAATAAGCGGAATATGAAGAATTCGACGCGGGAAAAGAGTGGACCCCAGAAGATGTTGGCTGCCCCCTGCAGGAAGACATCCCGTCGCGCGACAGTGGCACGACGTTGGAGAAATGCCTCCAAGAAGGAAACTCCCCAGGGAACCTTCGGATGCCGGAGAGAGGACTTGGCGCCACGGTCTCGTGCCAGCAAGCGGCTGGAAGACCAGGAGGAACGACGAAGACGGCAAGGACGAACAACGCATCAAGGGCTGTTACGTCGACATAAGGAACCTCCGAAGACAAACTTGATCAAGGGCTGGACATTATGGAAGTGTCGACCGCCTCCAAAACGGAAAAGAAGACTTCAAGCAGAGGAGGAACCGGTAATGTAGGAGAACCGGCCTCTCCAGAGAGAGAGAATGTGACATAGAATGAAAGTAATGGACGAATGGGACACAACTGGATCTTCTGGCGAGCTGAAAGGAAACCGCTCGAGACAAGCAGGTCTTAAGAGGGGAGCGGTTGTAACAGCCGGAGAACAATCACTGCAAGGAGTAGCCCAAACACCAGGAGACACAAAAAGAACAACCTCCAAAGAAAAGTAACGGGATGCACCGTTAGGCTATTCGGGACGAACAGCCTTAAGGAGGGAGCAGTGTGACATGTTGAACCCTACCCCACCAGCGGCACGTAGCAGGAACCTAGCGCTCGCGTAATAGGCGAGTAACCACCCCGCATCCTGGTAGCTATGCAACGCGCGGTGACGTCACGAGCGGTGACGTCACGAGCGGAGCCGAAGTGAGCCGAGCGGAGCCGACGTTAGCCGAGTCTCCGCAACCTTGAAGCTATGCTAAGCGAGTGAACAGCGGTGACGTCACCAAGGGGTAACAGCGTCCTAGGCTATACGCCACGTCACACTAGCAACAGCGCACGGCTATATAAGCGGGCTGCACAGCCGCTACGAGAGTTGTAACCTGGACATCGCCGAAGACAGTTCCGAGTTGTACTGACTCAGTCAGTTAGTCCTGGAGCTACCGCCGAGTGAGTCATCGAGCTACTTCCGAGTTAGTTCCGAGTTAGCCAGCAACTAGTCAGTTGTATTGTGGCATTTGGAGTGTACTATTTGTGATACTGTAGATAGCAGTAATCGTAAATCTGTAATTTGGGTGACTGTAAGAGTGGATGTGAAATAAAATTCGCTATATAAGATACGGGGTGAATTTATTTGTCGCGATATACGCCCGATACGAGACAGTATCTACAATAGTGGCCATTATTATTTGTCATACAAACTTTTGCCGAACTCATTCATAATCCACAACAATGCGTTGATTTTATGCAGTTCCTGTAGAGAACACATATACTATAACGGCCATTTTAATTTTACATGCCAAATTTTCCGAATTCAACACGTTTCTCAACAACGCATTAATTTTGTGAAGTTCCTGTGCAGAACACATTGCCTATTACGACCAATATCATTTGACATAAAAAATTTGGTCGAATTAAATAATTTCCCGAAACAATGCGTTGATTTTATGAAGTTCCTGTACCGAACACATTTACAATAACGACCATATTTATTTGAAATTCTAAATTTGGTCGAATTGAATAATTTTCCACAAGAATGATTTGACTTTTGCAGTTCCTGTAGAGAACACTTCTACTCTAACGACCACTATCATACTAAATTTTGTCGAATTCAACAAGTTTCCGCAACAATACATTGTTTATATGCAGTTCCCATACAGAATATAACTGCTATAATGACCACTATTATTTTACATACTAAATTTTGTCGAATTCAAGAGTATTCCACATCAATGCGTTGATTTTATGCAGTTCCAGTAGATAACACATTTACTATAAGGAACATTATAATTTGCCAATAAATTGTGTCAAATTTAACATTTTCCGCTACAATTTGTTGACTGTAAGAAGTGCCTGTAAAGAACAGCTATACCACAATGATCGTTATTGGTCGAAATACTACATTTTACCGAATTCAACAATTTTTCGCAACAATGCTTTGATTCATGGAGTTAAAGGACAGAACACACCTACTTTAACGACCACTATCATTTCACACACTAAATTTTGCCGAATTCAATACTTATACGCAACAAATGCTTTGCTTTTAAGCGTTTCTTTACAGTACACATTATTATAACGACCATTATCCTTTAACATACAAAATTTTGCCAAATTTATATGTTTTCCGCAACCATGTGTTGATTTTATGAAGTTCCTGTACAGAGCATATTTGCAATAACGGCAATTATTATCTGACGTAATAAATCTTGCCTTCTTCAATACTTCTCCGCAACGATGTGCTAATTTTATGTAGTTCCTTTATTGAACACACCTACTATAACAACCATTATCATCTGACATAGAAAATTTTGCCGATTTCAAAACATTTAATCAACAATGCGTTGATTTTATGCAGTTTATGGACAGAAAACCTCTACTATAACGACTAATATTATTTGACATAATAAATTTTGCCGAATTCAAAAATTTTCCGCAACAGTGATTTGACTTTATGCAGTTCCCACTGAGAATACATCTACGATAAAGACCATTATCATTTGACACGCTAAATTTTGCCGAATTCAACACTTTTCCGCCACAATTTTTGAATTTATGTTTTCTGTACAGAACACATCTACTATAACG
Source organism: Cryptotermes secundus (assembly GCF_002891405.2). NCBI lineage: Eukaryota > Metazoa > Arthropoda > Insecta > Blattodea > Kalotermitidae > Cryptotermes > Cryptotermes secundus. Next base: position 103,720 of record NW_019738885.1, read on the forward strand.
ACTACTATTAATTGACATAATAAATTTTCCCGAATTCGAAATTTTTCCCCAATAATGTGTAGATTTTATGCAGTTCATGTAAAGACAGACATTTACTATAACGACTACCATATATTGACAAAATAAAATTTGCCAAATTAAACACTTTTTCGCAAGTAGGTTTTGATTTTATGCGTTTCAATACAGAACACATCTATTAAAACTGCCATTATTATTTGTCATATTAATATCGCTGAACTCAACAATATTCCACAACAATGCGTTGATATTATACAGTTCCTGTAGAGAACACGAATACTATATCAACCACTATCGTTTGACTTACTAGATTTTGCCGAATTCAATAATTTTCCGCAACAATACTTTGATTTTATGCGATTCTGTAAATTACATATTACTATATGGACCTCCATTGTTTGACATACTAAATTCTGCCCAATTAAACACTTTTCCTCAGAAATGCCTTAATTTTATACAGTTCTTGTACAGAAGATATCTGCTATAACGACCATAATCACTTGACATACATAATTTTGTTGAATTCAAGAATTTTCTGCAAAAATGCGTTCACTATATGCAGTTACTGTACAGAGCACATTTAATATAACGACTAGTATCATTTGACATACACAAATCTTGCCGAATTGAACACATTTCCTCAGAAATGAGTTGATTTTATGCAGTTCCCAGAGAGAATACATCTACTATAACGAACACTATCATTTGACACGATAAATTTTACCGAATTCAACTCTTTTCCGCAACAAATCGTTGATTTTATGCAGTTCTTGCATAGAGAAACATTACTACAACGACCACTATCATTTGACATTCTAAATTTTTCCGAATTCAACACGTTTCCGCAACAATGCATTGATTTTGTGCAGTTCCTGTAGAGAACACATTTCCTATAACGAATAATATCATTTGACATATAAAAAATTATCCGAATTCAATACTTTCCCGAAAAAATGCTTTGTTTTAATAAAGTTCCGGCACAGAACACTCTTACTATAACAAACATTATAATCTGACATATAAATCTTGCCTTCTTCAATAGTTATCGGGAACAATGTGTTGATTTTATGCAGTATCTGTACTGAACACAATTACTATAACGACCATTATCATTTGACATTCCAAATTTTGCCGATGTCAATACTTTTCATCAAAAATGCGTTGAATTTAATCAGTTCCTGTACAGAACACATTTACTATAATGACCACTATTATCTGGCATAATAAATTTTGCCAAATTCAACACTTTTCTGCAAAAATGCGTTGATTTTATGCAGTTCCTGTACAGAACATATCGACTTTAGTAAAACGACCACTATCATTTAACATGCTAAATTTTGCCGAAATCAACAATCTTCCGCAACAATGCTTTGAGTTCATATAGTTTCCTTAAAGAATACATCCACTAAAACGATTTGACCTACACAATTTTTCCGAATTCAATAATTTTCCGCAAAAATGCGTTGATTTAAACAGTTCCCATACTGAACAAATCTACTATAACGACCACTATAATTTGACATATTAAATTTTGCCGAATTCAACACTTTTTTCGCAACAATGCGTTGATTTTAGGTAGTTCCTGTAGAGTACGCATCTACTATAACAACCACTATCATTTATCATGCTACATTTTGCCGAATTTAACACTTTTCCGCAGCTATGCTTTAATTTTCTGCAGCTCCTGTACGGAAAACAACTAATATGACGACTGCTATTATTTGACTTATTAAAATTTGCCGAATTCAATACTTTTCGGAAAGAATACGTTGATTTTATGGAGTTCCCTGTACTGAACACATTTACTATAACGACCATTATCATTTGTCTTAATAAATTTTGCTGAATTCAATAATTAACGCAACAATAATTTGACTTTATGTAGTTCCTGTACAAAACACATCTACTACGAATGTATAAGGACCATTATCATTTGACATACTAAATTTTACCGAATTCAACACTTTTCCGCAACATTACGTTGATTTTATGCAGTTTCTGGTTACAACACATCTTCTATAACGACCACTATCATTTGACATACTAATTTTTGCCGAGTTCAACTGCCCTAGGCAGGTTTTCTCCGAGTACTTCGGTGTTATCTCCCAATCATCATTCTACCACTTGCTCCACCATCACCCTCACCTATCTGGGACTGGTACAGTAGGCCAGAAGTGGTCGCAGTACAATGGGCTTAGTTCCACCCCACTAGCAATAAAAAAAGTAATTATATTGTTTACCATAAAACGAAATAACACATAAAATTTTAAAGTCTCCTTTACGTCCCACGTTAGAACGAAACGGACTTCTGATACACATGTACAAGAATTTAGTCCTGTCAAACTTAATATACGAGTGTTTGCGTATACATGTTCCTAGGGTCTATACGATCTATATGATATCAGGCGTAGCCATTTTATGGCAGAAACTATTTGCTTTTAAACCTTTAGGTAGTCTCTAATTGTCGGAAATTTCACTTTACAGACTGGGCAGGAATAATTACATATGCTTGTGAGATAATGGTTATACCTGTGTCTGCATTCTCTGTTAATTGGCAAATTCTTAAGCGGTGACCATCTCTACGTTTCTAAAGGGCGTTCCGTATATAATGCCACCTATTTTTTTGTGTTAAAATGTAATGTCTGAGATGGATATTGGTGGTGTTGCAGTAAAAGATGAACCTACCCGCCAATGTACTGTTAGTTTGGTTGTCGTGCGACAGATAGCGACAGCAGAGCAGTCTACCAAATTGGCGTCTGACATAGAAGTGCGTACGAGACAGAGATGTGTTATTGAAATTTTCTCTGCCGAACAAATTGCACCCATTAGCATCCATCGACGCTTGCTAAAGGTGTACGGAGACGATACAGTAGATGTCAGCACAGTGAGGCGGTGGGTAGTTTGTTTCAACAGTGGCGAAAATGAAGTGCACGACAAGCCACGACCTGGGCGTTCCTGCTCACCTTCCACTTCTCACAATGAACAGCGCCTCGATCAGCTCATCCTTACAGATCGGCGGATAACGAACCGGGAACTGTGTGCGCGGCTTATTATCGGCTGTAATGCATTGGAAACGATGTTGGGGAAGTTGGATTACCGCAAAGTTTGTTCCAGGTGGGTCCCGAGGATGCATACACAGGACCACAAAACTCAAAGAATGGAAGTCTCTTAGTACCTGTTGCACCAGTATGAGGCTGAAGGTGACAAGTTTCTGGACAGCATCGTCACCGGAGATGAGACGTGGTCTCACCACTACGAGCTGGAATCCAAAAGAAAATCCATGGAGTGGCGACATTCGGATTCTCCAAGAAAAAAAGTTCAAGACACAGCCATCGGCAGGGAAAGTGATGTGCACGGTGTTTTGAGATAGGCTGGGTGTGATTTTGTTGGATTTCCTGGAGCCTGGTGAGCCTGTCATTTCTGAACGCTACAAGATAACGCTGACTATGTTGAAAGCCCGCATTTCCCAAGTCAGGCCAGAGAAGCAGACAACCTTTCGTTTGCAACACGATAACGTTGGCCCCCTACCCGTTTGGCGACCACAACACATATTGCAAAATTTGGCTGGACGGTCCTACCACATCCACGGTATAGCCCCGATTTAGCACCTTCATACTTCCATCTCTTTGGACCTAAGAAAGATGGACTACTTGGGCAACATTTTCCAGACAGCGATGCTGTCATTGCAGCTGTAAGAACGTGGCTAGCCTCTGCTGGAGCAGACTTTTACGGGCGCGGCATACAGGCTCTTGTTAATCGCTGGCAAAAGTGCATAACAAATGGTGGTGATTATGTGGACAAATAACTGTAAGTAGCTGAAATCTTGCTCTATTTATCTACTGGGGAAAAGGATGTCAAGCCTCGTCATATTTATATAAAATGTCGGAAAATCGAAATATGGGAACTCAGAATACGGAAACAACCTTATAGCTGACCTACTATAAACCCCGAACTTCGCCACTTATCATATTAATACTTTAATATACACTTAATTATTCAATTAACTGTAAATAAAACAGTTGTAATCGAAGTTGAGATTGCCCTAAGCAGAATACAGAAACATGAACAATGTTTTATTACGTCGTAGGCAAAAAAAGTCTTAAATTCAGCGAGATGTTATGTCAAGAGGTGGTGGGTGCCCAACCTATTAGTTCTTATTTATTACAGAGTCATACACCGCAAATATTCTATAGAACAATTACGCTTTTTAAAAAACTTAAATTCTGGTATTATTCGAAGTTAAATAAGTTGAAATGAGAACAAATGTTATCCGGCGTCATATTTGGAGATTATAAAATTCATATAGCAGATTTTCTTGGAAGATGAATACAAAGTCATAATGAAAAACATACGGAAGGATAATTATGATCGCTTTCACTCTAAGACTCAAGCATAATAAAAAAAGAACAATCTGAAGGCAACGAAGAAGAAATGTGTATATTATTACTTCATTATAAAAATTCGTCTACTGTTAATTAAACCACACTGGTCTGAATTTAAAACCTGGTTCTGTCTCTGCAAGAATGCCACTATCCGCTTCGTTCTGACTACAAGAAATGTTAATTGGCCTCATAAACGCGAATGTTAATTTCGAAATTGTCCCAATTCGGTTTGACATATCTTTAGACGTTCAGAACTGTTCATAACCGTAGGTCTGCTTGGATATTTGTGAACGAGACTAAAAATCTCTTTATCCTCCAGACATAGCACAAACAACTACTCAGACAAGGTAAGTCAAAGAGTCTCTAAATAAAGGCCTTCGGATGATGACGGTCTTTCATCCACAGGTTTAATCATCTGCTGTTTCTCATATTCATTTCCGTCACTGCTTTTGTCGTCTCTGTTGCTAGGACTCTCACATTTACATTCTAGCATTTACTGTATGTTGTGTTGTTGTGGTTGCATCATATACGGCTTACATAGCAGCTTCTTCACATTATAAGGAAGATGCATACCAAACTAAACGAAAGTGTGCTCGAAAGTCCTGTATTTCACTGACCTCTATCAACAGATATATGAAGTCATGAATTTCCAGTTTTGTCCTGCAAACTGCAAAGGGATGGCCGCGAAAAATATAAGGAAAGATTATGGCATAAATAAAGTTGAAGCTGTCCCCGTTCTTAATCACGTATCATGCGATGATGTAGTACGGAGGAATGGAGGCACAGCTCCATGCACTCCTCGGCATAGGATAGAGATGAGGGTTGAACTTCATGTCCCGACCGAGCTGAGTAATAATTATTTTATTTTTGGTATCTGACCAGGAATTCTTTCCGAGGTATAAATCCCAAAGCACCCTCATAAAAGTCGGAATCACAATCCCGTACGCGTGTGTTAGATCTAACCATTTATCTACAATCACCAGCACGCACAGGCCATGAAATTATATCCGTACTAATGAGCTTCATATTGTCCCTAGCGAGAGCTTCAAACGAGAAAATGTGAACCAAAATTTAACCTTTCAGGTTAGGGCAGGCCCTTCGTAATTTTATGACGCCAGGCAGAGTATGAAATCAGTTCGTTCGGTTAAAGGGCCAGGGCGTGAACGTGACCACTAACCTCCATCTACCGGATAGGCCTAGGATGAATGGAAGGACACCTCCAAGCCCCTTTCCGTCTTATGGTGTGGAATATGAGGACAGGGGCAGCCCACAAATTATGGAAATACTCCTACACAAAAAACAAAATTAAAAGAAATGTCCCTGTGTTGTCATGAAGGCGTATGGGAAAGTGGAGGTGCAGTTCCATGTATTCTTTACCTCGGCAATAGTCGGGGGTGATGGGTCAGCTTTACCTGTCTGGACGTATGGAAGAGAAAGAAATGTTTATTTCTGCCAGGAACCAAAACCTCGAATCCTTGAACACCCAGCCCGTAGCTCCTGCGTAAGAACATAGAAGAAAATGCTAACTCTGGGACATAACGGTGACACGGTATTCACATACGTTTGGCCTAGTGGAATTATTACATGTCTGGTGGAACAAATGGCAGAATGGACAACAAAAAGCTGCATCTGTATACAAACGGAAAGTACTAACATAACATTAATAATCTCCAGACGACTGTATATGCTAATGGAAGGCGAGAGGCAGTTACGCGACGAAATGCAACTACCACAAGCTTATGGGATGGATTCCGAAAGAAAAGTAACTACTCATGTGGTCTAATGGCCAGAGTTCCTAGCTACTGATCCAGAAGTCTCGGGTTTGATTCCATGCGCTACCAGATTTTCTTAGAACGGGGTCCACTCAGCCTCGTGAGGATAATTGAGGAGCTCTTTCAAGGAAATGGCGGCTGCGGTCTACAAAACCGAAATTAACGGCCGCGGGGATTCGTTGCGCTGACCACGCGACGCTCTCCATCCGCTGAAGTTGGCACTAACTTCTCCGACAAGCGGCGGTCGCTGGGTCGGTATAGTTCGATTGTGGACTCAAGCCACGGTGTTTGCTTCTTTGTTTTGTTTTGTCAATAACTCAGATTATATAGCGCTTGGTAGTAGCGAACGATAAAATAGTCAGTCGCTGTCCCTGCCGAGATTCAAACCGGTCATCTCCCGAATACAAGTCAGAAGCGACATCGTTTGAACAAACTTGCTCGGGAGGCCTAAACTGTAGGTAGAGGGCGTGGAATCAATATGATTTATAGTTAACATTGGTTTCCTTCATACATCGTGTGAGTAATCTACTTAAAGAAGTCCTTGAGGCTACATGACGTCATGTGATCTCAAGTTGAACCCAGGATCAATGGCATATACAGACTTAATCGTACTCAAAGAGATAACTTTATATACACATACATCCACTGTAAAACGGAATGGTGGAGAAAAGGACGCAACCAAGGTTTACTTTTGCGTAATTATTTGCTCTGTCAGAAACCAGAAATTTCTTCCTGGATACTTGGTTTGTATGAGAGGTCGAAAGATATGCAATGACTTATTTTGAGTTTCACGTAATGTGTTTTCGCATATAGAATATGAAGGACTGAATTATACATCCGTTCTAACTACATACGAAGTACCATTAAGAGGAAACCCACTGGACAACAGAGGCACTATCAACATTCGGTTTCTCAACCTGTGGGTCGTGCTCTCGACAGTCGGCCATGTGAGCAGAGAAAATCCAATTTCAAATAGTTTACAGATCTGTAGCATATCTACGAAAGCCTAGGAATAATAAACTGGATTAATTTCCATAATTAAGTGCACAAATTATAACAGCGTATTCGAGTCCTTTAAAGCCACTAAATCTATGAGCCGATCTAAAATTTGATGTAGACCCTACTTACTACTTCGTGATCACGAAAGTCCTGAGACTGGTGTTTTACTGAGTGTTAAGGGAAGTAAAATCTGCCTATCATACACTTAGAAGTTAGTTTCTCTTAAGCCCAAGCACAGTGCCACAGACATGTATTTGGACATGAATGCATGGTTCCATGCGCTCTGATCTCAGCATTAAATAGCGGTAGTCAGTTTCAGACTATCGCCGCTTTACCCTTTGGAAAAAAAATCCCCTGTGCTGACGTCAGAGCTGGGAACTGGCCTGACCTATACGGTTCATAATCATTAATCAATATATGTAAGCCTCGTGCCCATACAGTACTGGCCTTTCCAAGCCCACAGGGAGTTCCAGTGAAGCAAATCTAAGCACAAGAACTGCAAGAAGGCAGGTCTGTTTTATAGTCCAGAAGTGGAAGCAGCGGCCATTCCATGCTCGTGCCCACATAGTACTGGCCTTTACAAGCCCACAGTGAGTTCCAGTGCTTAGATGCGGTCAGTGGAGGAAAACTGCAGGAAGGCAGGTCTGTTTTATTGTGCAGAAGTGGAAGCAGCGGCCATTCTATGCGCGTGCTGCAACGTCTAAACGCTATTACGAAGCGAACTGTAATGCGGCCAGAAATATGAAATGAAAATGCAAAATCATTTTAACAGTCAACATACTGCAGTAGAGCACGATGCACTGAAACAAAAACTACACATGTAAATTCCTTATGGCGTAAGGTTCCTATTTGCAAGCCATGGAGATTTTATGACAAGAACAGATGGATCTACTAGCAAAAAAATCCGTGGCCTGTAGTCCGCAAGCGAACTATACCGACTAAATGGCCGCCGCTTGTCGGCGAAATTAGTGCCAACTTTAAAGGCTAGAGGATGTCACGTGGTCAGCGCAGCGGATACCCCTTGCGTTAATCTCGGTTTTCTAGACCGGAGCCGCTATTTCCTTGAAATAGCTCCTAAATTATGCTGACGAGGAGTGGACCCCGTTCCCGGCCCACTTCTTCTCAGAAAATCTGATAGCGCCGGGAATCGAACCCGGGACCTCTGGAACTGTAGCCAGGAACTCTGACCACTAGACCACAGAGGCGGTCGGATCTGCTTTTTGGGTATATATACAGCATTTTGAAAATTCATTCTCTATTTAGTATACCTCCCTGGCCTTGAATATGCATTTACTGTTGACTTAAGTCCATTGTTTAAGCGGCCTACGTGGTCTAGGGGTAACTCAAGTTACCCGGGTTCAAACCCGTCGGAGGTCGTGGAAATTTTACGGCGGAAAAATTCAGGGAACAAGTCCTCCGGGAGGGACTTTTAGCCGTGTGTACCGTGTCGTAGATTTACGGCACGTAAAAGATCCTCATGTCTCTAGGAGACCTCTGAGCAAAATTAGGCAAAGTTTTCAGTTCCTCCGGTAGATGGGGAAGTATCGGGCCGACTTCGTTGACAGAACGGGGCCGATAGTGAGTACCAATTCTGGAAGGGCATGGCGACTTGTAGAATAAGTAAAGGGGGACGCACAATAGATAATTAACTGGGTAAATCCACCCCCTCCATAATAATAATAATAATAAGTCCATTGTTTACAGCTAATCATACTATAACATATGGCAACACTGAGATTCTTACCCATTTCGTGAAACATTCGCTGTATCAAAAAATATTTCATACGCAATTTGTAGACCCTACAATACTAAATATCATCAAATCTGTTTGATTAATTCGAATATAGATCATGCAAGCAGACGGAACGCACCTCCCCATTATGTGTTAATTCTGTTTGTTGTGCAACCATACTTAAAATACAAGAAACTAAACTACAGCACCAAACCTACATCTGCGGTGGAAGATGTCAGAAAATACGATTCAGTTCCTATTCCAATTTTCTTAACAACCGGTCCACTGACTTGAAAGTTCTTGGCGACCCCCCCCCCCTTAAAAAAAAGACAGCACTGAAATGCTGACTTTCCTCTCTAGCATTTGCCTAATATCGAATTGTGCTTGCAAAAGGGATATAATCTCCCTGCAAATTATTATGCTGTATGTTCTCGGGGCGGTAATTACAAAGAACGTTGTCTTCTGGCTTGTAACGCCGTGTGGTTCGGAGACAGTCCGACGTTTCGGAAGAATATGCGGCCTCCATTCTTTTATTTCAAGAGCAAACCAAACAAGAAACCGGCAGAAGGCACCACCTGCTTCTGACTGCTTCTTCCTCGACAGGCTCTTGGAGGTAAAAGCGTTACAGTGCATACAATAATATTCTTAGCTGCAAATGGAAATCCAGCAGCAAATGGTCTGAGAAACGTGCGAGTTTTGAGAATCTCATGGCGGTTCTTCCGAAACACTATTAAATATGTACCAAACTACAAGGTGTCCCACATCAAACGACAGTAATTTTCTAGCCAAGAACCTTCAGCCTATTACAAAATGTGTAATCATCATAAAATTTAAAATGCTGGTGTAAATATCACTACTTAGCAAATACAAAATCCAAATTTGGTCTGTTTCGACATCGTGTAGATTGGTAATGGGGTGGCAACGTTTCTGACGAACGTACTGCCTCCATCTTCAAGGCAGAATATAGAGGAATTATGTTCACCAAAACGTTGCTCTTAACCTACAGGATTACACACTGTCACCACCCAGCGCGAAAAACTGACATTCTTATTAGTCTTGAAGTTACGAGAATAGGAATGCATATAGGATATTGGTGGAAAAGCCAGAAGAAAGGAGACCACTGGGAAGACCAAGGCATAGGTGGGTGAACAATAATAAAATGGATCTTAGAGAGATAGGGTGGGATGGTATGGATTGGATGGATCTGGCTACGGATAGGGACTAGTGGAGGGCTCTTGTGAACATGGTAATGAACATTCGGTCTCAATATGATGCTGGGAAATTTTTTAGTAGCTGCAGAATTGGCAGCTCCTCAAGAAGGGCTCAGCTCCATGAGTAAGTAAGTTACTTATTAATACCACCCAGTACCGTGCCAAAAGATAAACGTTACCCATGGCCCCATGGTATATTTTAGGCCTCGACATTGGATCGAGGAGAGTGGTTAACCTCACACGCTTACTGCAAACCCTGGAATCAATTGGGAGGACCCCAAAGCTGACGTGACGTGATGGCGCTCAGAGAAATCACGAGCAAGCATCTGACCCAACCTGAGCTGTAGTATCAAGCCTGAGCCGTGTCCCGTGACCCTGTGGGCCAAGAACCCATGTTCTCCTACCCACTTTGACCCGTGAACTCCTGCTCAACATGGGTAAGGGACAGGCTCCCTAAGAACGACTTGCTTGTACGTGATGTACTATGCCTCCCCAAGGTCGAGTAGGGGATCTCGGGAGAGGAAAACCGCTGTCGGCACAATGGGCCAAGCTGGACGGATCGGCTAGTCTGATCTGGTAGGGAATACACAACCCAAGTATACATAAATACACTGGCGTTTCCAAATATATAAACAAATGTATATATTGATAACATAAGTATACATGGTGTACGCTTCCTGATGGGCAGGGACTGGTCAAAACATAATCGACAGTTGATGCAGAACTACTCCGTGCCTAGCCGCACAGACTCAAATATGGGCACGCCTCATGGCATCCTTCAACTTCTCTAGGAACAAACCTGTACTTCGGCAAGCCTTAAGGACACACAAGCCTGTAATTCGGCAAGCCTTAAGGGCACAACGAAAATATACACAGGTTACTTGCACGCCTGAGGGGCGATCGGCTGTTTAAGCCAACTCAACTCCAACCAAATTAATTAACTTACGCCACATGGAGTCGTGCTGAAAAGGAAACCATCTTCAACAGTAAGTCACTTACTGGCGTTTCCAAAATTACAAACACAAGATTAACCTCACGACTTGATGCAACCTTGATCACGTCGTGAGGGCACTCTTCCCCCTTCAGACACTGCACAGGCCGAAACAGAATTTCACAAGCTCAATTCAACATAATCACTGAATTTGGAAGCAGCGATGTTACCTGGCTGAAGGTATCGGGGAGAGAGAGACCGAGGCATTCCTTTCACTACACAGGAAACCTCGCATTCGTCCAGGAGGGGGGGACAAGGTCAGCTGACCTGACGTCAGCTAAGACTTTGAGGGGAAAGAAAGAGGCACATAACCCTTGGCCATTCGCACACCGACAAGTCAGGAAGGGAGGCCCAACTTCTAGCGGCGAATTCCCGGCCCGCAGGAGTCCGAAGATCCAAATCATCGTTGGAGACATAACCGCAGCACACTCTTGCCGACGACAGAAGTTCGTCTCTGGCGGGGCCCACTCGACGTCTCACACACTCGCGAGCCGAAGGGATGGGATAGGAGGGAATAACTGCTCTGAAACACAAACAAAAAATTCACGGCAGACGCAATATCATCTCCGGGGGGAGAGTTCACAATCATATTTACACAAATATAAGTCGCAATCCTAGCCAGCTTACATTTCATGGCCAACTCGCCAACCCAATAGCTCTTCAGTTGAGACACATGAGCTTTTCGTACTAATATACCAGTATCAGGATTCGCCAGTTGAACGGTCACCTTCGCCAGAAACTTTGCTATCACAAAAGGCTCGGACCACTTATTGTCCAACTTCGCGGAACGGTGGTGAGCTCTGGAACTCTGAGGGTGGAGCTTCACAAGCACAATGTCTCCAACCTTAAATTCTGCCTCTCTCCTCGACTCATTGTATCGCTTCGCGACCCTATCTCTAGCCTTCTTTAAGTTCCCCAAGGCCAGTTCCCAATATAAGTGAGTATCCTGAGGGGATCGCTGAAGATCGTCGTCAGTAAGTTCCCACCTCAGTCCTAAGGGATGGTTCATCTCACGGCCAAGGAACAACAGCGCAGGTGTAAACCCAGTACTCTCATGCCACGCGGCATTGAAAGCCATGGTGAGAGAGGGGAGACTCTCGTCCCATCTAGTATGTAAGGAACTATGATAAATAACTAGAGCCGCCTTCAGGTTGCGATTGAATCGCTCTACCTGAGAAGCTTGGGGATAATACGGGGAGGTCGTCACATGTTTTATCCCCTACGAGAAGCAGGTGTTATAAAATAACCGCGACTTAAATACTGACGCATTATCAGACACAATTCAGTTCGGAACTCCAAAACGGGGAAAATACTTCTCGACCAAACACGAAACCACCGCGTCGGAAGTTATCCTCCTCACAGGATACATCGCGACAAATTTGGAAAATCAATCCAAGACCACCAAGATGGCTATATTTCCACGACGACTCCGGACAATGGGCCCAAGGAAATCAATAAAGATTCGTTCCATCGGTTTGGTTACAACTTGACTGTCGTGAAGACCAACTCGAGTATTCTGGGCTGGCTTCGCCCTCTGGCACCCTTCACACTGCCTCACGTATTTCACCACATCCGGTCGAAGACCCGGCCAGTAGAATACTTTAGCTATACGATGTAACGTCTCAGCTACTCCCAGGTGTGCACTCAACGCTGAATCGTGAAAATACTCAAGTATCATGGCCCGCAGTTCTAATGGAACCATATATCTATTCGACTTATTTCTCGGAGAAAAATACACAATTGTGTCATTCACCAATCTGTAATACGAAACCTGAGGATCCCGCCGTCTAATCTTTTCATACACGGCTCTACAATACTCGTCTTTAATCTGATGTTGTCTAATCGACTGAAATGCTGCCGGCAAATGCTGGAGAATCAACCCTGAAAATGACTGCACAGGCGCCTCTTCGTACTTCCGAATTAGACAGTCAGCGACAACATTCGCCTTCCCCGGAATATGAACAACATTAAACTTGTACGGGGCGAGTCGCAATATCCACCTCCCTAGACGGCCTAGTTCTTTCACGCGTTTCAACAACCATGATAAGGCCTGATTATCCGTGTGGAGAGTGACCTCTTTATGCTCAAGATAGACGCGAAAGCGTTCGCATCCCCAAACTACGGCTAGACATTCCTTCTCGTAAATCGAGTATTTACGCTCCGCGGCTGTCAATAGCCGGCTGGCGAAAGCTGTGGGAGCTAATCCTTCCTCTCGACGTTGATTGAGAACGACCGAAACGGCCACATTTCTAGAATCGCAGACCAAAACGAACTCCTTCGAAAAGTCTGCAACTTGCAAAACAGGGGGCGTAGAAATGGCTCCTTTTAGCTGCTCAAAAGCTTCCTTTTGGGATTCTCCTCACAGAAATGTGGCGTTCTTACGCTTCAACGCGTGGAGAGGCTCGGCCAATTTCGAGAAATCCTTCACGAAATTTGCATAAAATATGGCCATGCCAAGGAAACGGCGAACTGCCATCAAATTCTTCGGAGGAGGGAATTGAACAATCGCCTCTACTCTCTCCGGCAAGATTTTAATCCCTTCTTCGGATAGAGAATGACCTAAAAACCTAATCTCCGACTGCGCCAAGTGAACCTTGTCACGGTTCAACGTGAAACCCGCCTTCTCCAGGCGACTAAACACTTCTCTCAAGTGGCCTACGTGTTCCTCCATGGAACGCGAATATACCAGCAAATCATCCATGAAGTTGTAGACATACTTATGTTCCAAATCTCCAAACAACGAGTCAATCACCCCCGAAAGCACTTGACACCCAACACTTATGCCCATAGGCAACTTGGTGAATTTAAATAACCCGAACGGAGTACAAAAAGCTGTAGCCTTACGGCTTTTAGCCGACAACGGAATTTGGTAGTACGCGGAGTTCAGGTCCAAGATGGAGAAGAACTTCGCTCCGTGAAAATTTGCAAACGCATGCTCCAGACTCGGCATGGGAAATGCGTCAAAGACGACCTTCTGATTAAGAAGTCGATAATCCATTACCATTCGATATCCGCCCTGAGACTTCGGGACTAAGAAGGCTGGAATCGCATACTGGAAAAACTATTCTTCACCAAGCCCTTATAAAGCAACTCGCGAACTATCTCTCGCAGGGCCTGCAAACGGTGGGGTGAGCATTGATAAGGCCGGGAAAGAACCGGTACGTCATCAATCAGATCCAACTGACACACCATGCCCTTCACCGTACCTAACTGATCAGAAAATAACTTCGGAAAATCTCGCACCAACTGATCAAGCTTACGCGACTCGGAAACACACAATGACCAGGTTCCCGCTACTACGCCTTTCCAGGCCTCTTCCGTACATGGAAAAATCTGAGAATTCATGGAGGAAACATCCACCGGTACAAAATCATAGTGACGCGATTTTTCAAACGCAAAGGAAAACGAAGACGTCGCAAAGTCTAGCTGCATTTTTGCAAATGACAAGAAATCCAGCCCTAATATACAGGGCACAGGAGAATTATCACACACCAAGGAATCGTACTTCCATGTACAACCGCACACGGCCGTCACTTCTTACAACTGTTGTTCGTCACTTCTTGCAACCGTTGTCTATCTATCTTTATGTTTATTTATTTGTTTGCCCGCTTCGGTAGAACACTTTTGACTCTTCTCAGGGTTGTGCCACGGTAATAACTGGGGCAACGCGGAGACTGCACATTTAAAACTAGTCCACTGATACAAATAAATACTCTATTTCTGCTTAATCACAATATTGTTTATTTCAGAGTCAAACTATAACTTTATCGGCAAGTGCGGAGTAATGTGCCAAAGATTAATCGAGCCAAACAAATACTGTTAAATTTAGATAAACTTGGAGTGAGCAGGTAAATGACGTCTGCCTCTGTTGAATTCTGAACACCAAGTCTCCTACTTCTATCTCCGGGAGCGTCACTTCATCCGCGTATAGGATTTGAACCGACGGCCTTTCTCCCCAGACAAGAATAGTTTCTAATGGCTGAATTTAACTGCCAATTCATGATACCATCAGTACAAGACAATCACATTACTAAATTTTAGAATGAAGAGATCCAAACATATTGAACCCGGGACCCTACATGTGAAAGCACTTATGTCTTAGTTTAGGGCAGACAACAAACATATCCTTTTCATAATTGCCTCGACCCTCTAACGGTCACCCAAGGTCAAGGTAACAAAATAAGATGTTCCTGTCTAAATGCGAAAAACATGTCAACTTCTTAATGGATGGGTCACCTTTAATAAATCAGTCACTCTATTGAAATGACTAACGTGGAACACAGTGTCCATTAAAGAATATTAAAATGTTTGGACGGTTACACATGAAAAAGAGTGAATCTTTAACTGCAACGAGACGGCCTCCTTGATCACACGGCTGTGGCCACTAGCCGTGTTAATCTTATGGTTTGCCTCCTTTATCACGCACGGCAATCCCAGGCTCTGAATCTGCTGAAAAACGTCTCGTCGGACAAAAGAAAACGACGAACCCGAATCCAAGATGACTGGCATACAATAATTTTTTATAGTCAACATCACCCATGGGATATGGCCCCCATCTTTTACGGGCAAAATTCGCTGAATAGACCTCTCAATCTCGGGCGCTCGGAGCTCAAGAGGATCTTTCACCTCCGAGTGCCTCCCCCGTTTCCCTGCCTCTTTACAACAGGGGCGTTGGTAGACGAACAATTCTTAGTCACGTGACCCTCTCGGGAGCACTTATAACATCTAACCAGCCGACTACGCGGCCGAGAACTCTCTGTCGTGACCATACTAATCGGACATCTATCCCGCTCATCCCGCGATACCTTTTCTCCGGGAACACGCCACTCCGTACTCTCCCTGCGCTGGTCAACAGCACGGGTCTCAGCAACACGACTCACGAGTGCGTACAACCCCTCTACCGATCTCGGTTCAGACTCGAAAGTCAACAAAGGTCGCACACTGGGATGAATATTCTGCACAATACGGCGGACTAAGGCCGACTCAGAAACTTGGTATTCAAGGATACCCGCGGCACTCACTACAGACGTAACAAATTGGGCCGTCTTCTCTGTGACCTTGAAAACGGTCCAAGATATACTTTGACAAAAGACCCTCACTGATGCGAGGAGGAAGGAATTCAGACAGAATATCTGAACAAACCAATGCCCAGTCCGAGGATAGCTGCAAATGTCCACTAATTATATTCATAAGCCTTCCAGCAGTTCTCGCGACTAACAGGGCCAAGAATTCCCCATCTGTTACTAACTTTAGGTCATAGACCTGCTTAGTTCGAACTAAAAATCGAAACACTCGCTCCGGCTCGGTATCAGTCAAAATGGGTATACTCCTCATCAATTCAGAAAACACATTACCCCGTAATTTACTCTGGGCGTAACTACTTTGGGCATGGACCTCACCCGCTTGACTCTTAATAGCACTAGGTCCCGCAACGTCCGTACTCGCGGCGAAATTATCTGTGATCTGAGGAGGTAGGCAGACTTCCAGCGCTCTCCACTTTTCCTTCAGCCGGTTCCGCAATTCGTCCAGGGTGCCTTGAACGGACACGCCCAACTCCGACGCAAACTTCTTGGCCTCGTCTCTCGGAAGATTGTGGATCCAAGCGAGTGGCATCACAACAGCATAGAACAACACCAAAAATATATATATGAGTCCACGGTCAGCTTACACTTCCACAAACAAGTCCTGATGAAAGACCGCAAGATCTGGTCGAAACACCGGAACACAAAAGGAACGTTGACTACAGTTAACCACGTTAACTTCGTCAACCACGCTCTGCTACCACTTTGAGCCGTCGAGTCCCTTGACCCTTGTGGGTCGAAAACCACGCTCTGCTACCACTTTGAGCCGTGTCCCTTGACCCCGTGGGCCAAATCCCATGTTCCCCTACCCACTTTGACCCGTGAACTCCTGCTCAACTTGGGTAAGGGACAGGCTCATAAGAACGACTTGCTTGTACGTGATGTACTATGCCTCCCCAAGGTCGAGTAGGGGATCTCGGGAGAGGAAAACCGCTGTCGGCACAATGGGCCAAGCTGGACGGATCGGCTAGTCTGATCTGGTAGGGAATACACAACCCAAGTATACATAAATACACTGGCGTTTCCAAATATATAAACAAATGTATATATTGATAACATAAGTATACATGGTGTACGCTGCCTGATGGGCAGGGACTGGTCAAAACATAATCGACAGTTGATGCAGAACTACTCCGTGCCTAGCCGCACAGACTCAAATATGGGCACGCCTCATGGCATCCTTCAACTTCTCTAGGAACAAACCTGTACTTCGGCAAGCCTTAAGGACACACAAGCCTGTACTTCGGCAAGCCTTAAGGGCACAACGAAAATATACACAGGTTACTTGCACGCCTGAGGGGTGATCGGCTGTTTAAGCCAACTCAACTCCAACCAAATTAATTAACTTACGCCACATGGAGTCGTGCTGAAAAGGAAACCATCTTCAACAGTAAGTCACTTACTGGCGTTTCCGAAATTACAAACACAAAATTAACCTCACGACTTGATGCAACCTTGATCACGTCGTGAGGGCACTCTTCCCCCTTCAGACACTGCACAGGCCGAAACAGAATTTCACAAGCTCAATTCAACATAATCACTGAATTTGGAAGTAGCGATGTTACCTGGCTGAAGGTATCGGGGAGAGAGAGACCGTAGCATTCCTTTCACTACACAGGAAACCTCGCATTCGTCCAGGAGGGGGGGACAAGGTCAGCTGACCTGACGTCAGCTAAGACTTTGAGTGGAAAGAAAGAGGAACGGCTCGCATCCTGGCGTTTCGGGGGGGACTCCAAAGAACTTCACGGAGAAGAACCGTTGCACGGTTCAAGCCACACTACTGACCCTGTCACGAAACTAAATTACCACTTTTGGTCAAAATGACTCATCTGGTGCCGCACGAGCTGAAAAAACGCATGTGCTAGAAAGAGAAATAAAGGAAAACGTGCCAAGCTGACCAACTCTGCTCCTAAACAAGTAGCACAACAGGTTATTTAAAAAAACTCTCCATAAAACTGGAGCTAACAATTTTTTAAATTTGTAACCAAAACGCAGCTACGTTAGAGAACGGTATCTACCCTAAATTAATCAGTAAAGTTACATAATTTAATCTGTGGTCAACTTTAACTGAGTCCGCATCTTCTTGATGTTAACTGCAAAATCATTCATATACTGGTAGAGTAAGTTAAAGTTGCCCTGTGCTTAACTAAATAAGCACTACGACAAGAAGGCCTATCGGGGAGTGGTTTTATAGATCCACTTTTCTTGACCTGGGCTCTAGCTGGAAGTGAGTTGTTAGCTTCACGCCCCGGCCCCTTTACCCCCAGAGAAAGAGCCCCCATACCCATTGGATAGCTTGGGTGGACCCCGGAGCCGGCGTGGAGAAGAGAAAATTCTTGACCATACCGGGACCCGAACTCAGACCCCTCGGTCGTCCAGCCCGTAGCCAGTCGCTATACCGACTGAGCTATCCCGGCTCCCGTTCATATACTCGTAGTGGGGAAAATGGCGAGCTTCTCCACGCTGTGCATATGAACTCGGTGTCCGGAGAGAGATGCGGGAGCCAGCATTCGGCTCAGATAAGAATCGATAAAAGTGGAGAATCTGTTCAGTCCTGCAGATCAACTGAGCTCGCCGCCAGCTGGTCGGTGCGCCACTCAACAGTACAACTTCATTGCAAACTGTGTAACACTAACCTCACCCCATCCTACAGGAACGCAATATCCTTCACTGAGGCGCCGATCGCAAGTACTGTTCCCGTATTGTTCTGCGCACTGAATTATGTTCTGCAGCGTTCAGGCACGCTTCAAATAACGCACATCTGCGAATTTCAGAACGTAGGCGGGCCACCCGACTTAATGCGATTCTACACAACCTCCAATAACAAACGAATTGTGATATTTCCCAAGAAAAATAAACATGTGTAAATGAGAGTGATATTTTGTGTCGTTCGTTTGGCTGTCAATACATCGAAAATAAAATCTGTCTCGCAAGACTAGACAACCAACCTCAACGGCATAAAACTTCCTGAGCAGTCGATAAAGGAAAAGTTATGTTGTCCCTGTGCTTAACTAATTAAGCACCACACCATGAAGATGTATGGAGGAGTGGATGTATAGGTCCACGTTTTCTTGACTTCTGCACTAGTTGGAGGTGAGTGGTCAGCTTCAAGTCCCGGCCGCTTTAGACCTCGAACCCATTGTATAGGATGTTGAGTGGACCCCAGAATCGGTCTGGATGATATGGAAGAGTGGAAATTCTTGACCCTACCGGGACTAGAACTCCGAACCCTCGGTCGTTCAGCACGAAGCCAGTCGATATACCGACTACGCTATCTATTGCGACAAAGGAAAAGTTATGACTGTACGTAATTACATAATTAAGCACTATGACATGAATGCCTATGGAGAAGTGGGGGTACAGCTCGACACTAGATGGAGTTAAGTGGGCGGCTTCACATACCTGCCGCTTAACCCCCGTGGATCCTAAGCAGTCTACAAGCTACGAAACTATTCAAGGAATTCCATACTGTTAGGAAAAGTGATCATTCGTTCCGATCAGCAAACAAGCCCGGAGATGGACTCTACTAAGCCAGTTATTCAGTTCAAGCATCCAATAAAAAAGGTAAAGTTATCCACGTAAGACGCTGTGGAAGCCCACAAGGTTGTGAGACGTCGAGGCTCCCACATTTTCTAGACAATCTGCTCACAGATGGAAGTGAGACTGTCATCCTTACGCTCAGGCTGCTCTTTACCTCCAGGAATATTCCTGGTGGTCATATCTGTTGGAAAGTGAGTCGAGCCCAGGGCCACATTACTGCTCGAAGGATTTGGTCAAACGAAATATCCAATGACCTGATCCGGAATCCAAAGCCCAACCTTCCGTCTTCTGCCCCCACATCTCCCAAATATATCCTCTCACACGCGTCGCTTTTTCAACAAAAATGCATGAACCCTCTAGCTTCTGCCTATGTTAACCTCTGATTAACCGTCCTAGCAATACTATGCCAAGATCCGCGTTACGTAATTTCACAGTTCCTTGTTGCTTCATGTGAAGTTAATTATACATATTGGTGAACAAAATGCGAACTATACATGAAACAGAATTAGACAGTATTACCAAAATCAGCCCATTCCATCTCCCTGTTCCAATTTCCAACCCACCCCTTAGTTCCTCTTTGGGCAGCGCCATAGCTCAAGCCCTGGGTTCGATCCTGGGTCTGGTCAAGTGGCGCTGGGACAGGTTTTCTCCGAGTACTTCGGTTTCCCCTGCCAATCTTCATTCCACCAAATGCTCCACAATCACCTTCACCTATCATCTGGGGCAGGTACAATAGGCCAGAAGTCGCTGCAGTACAAGGCACTTAGTCCCACCCCACTAGCAATAAAAGAATAGTTCCTCTTTGATCCAAATATTCTCCTCAGCACCCTGTTCTCAAACACCCTCAGTCTGTTTTCCTCTTTTAATGACCCTCTGTGACATTTCATAAGAAACGTGCTTTAATGGTCAGTTGCAATCGCCACGACCAACCACCCGCAGGAGGACCACCCCTTGTCCACTGTCCGCGAATGCTTATAAAATATAGTCACAGTCACCCTTCGTATCTGGAGGCCGTCTCCTCCATCTGCAACTGAGGGCCTTCCAACTCAACACAAAAATATTTGCCTCTACATGCAAAAGATCAATGCATGAACCACATACTGTATAATACATCACCAATAAATTGTTACACGTGTAACTTAGAGCAGACTGAGACAGGATATGATTACACTTTGATTATTGAACTGAAGATCGTCTCAAAGGGTTACTTTATTGCAGAAGACACGAAGCAAATATTACAAATTTTTATAGTACAAAACATATGGAATAACTGCAGAAGAATCCACCTTGTGAAGCCAGTAATTACTCAAAGAATTCCTCACGTTTTATGCAATTTGAAGGTTCACTACTTTGTTCAAAGAATCCACCACTAGTAGTGTCCTGAGTTGAATGAATCTAATGCACATTGCCAACCCATATTTTTAAGTGGATATTAATATTCCCGTCCCATCTGTCTAGTCTCCACATACCTTTCATTCTGAGTTTGACAAAATTTTTGTACACATTTCACACCTCTTCCTTGCACGCTACATGTTCTTCAACACACGTGACATGAATCTTTTACTCAGTCTCAGTTTTCCTAGCAAGACAAGGAAACACAGAAGATAACTTGGTACTATCAAAAGGCCACTATAACTCTGAATTTCTGTTCATGTAATGGATAACAAAAGGCAGTGTAACACTAACTTATGTATCTACTATGAACCCCAAATTACATATTTAACAAATGTGAGCCGTGTCCCTCCCCCATGTGGGTCGAAAACCACGCTCTGCTACCACTTTGTGCCGTTTCCCTTCCCATGTAGAAGGGAACCACGCTCTGCTACCACTTTGAGCCGCTGCCCCTTGCCGATGTGGGTCGAGAACCCAGCTCTGCTACCACTTTGTGCCGTTTCCCTTCCCATGTAGAAGGGAACCCAGTTCTCCTACCCACTTTAACCCATGGACTCCTATTCAAAGCGGGCAAGGGACAGGCTCATAAGACGACTTGCTTGTACGTGATGCACTATGCCTCCCCAAGGTCGAGTAGGGGATCTCGGGAGAGGAAAACCACTGTCGGCACTATGGGCCAAGCTGGACGGATCTGCTAGTCTGAACTAGTAGGGGACACACAGACAACCCAAGTATACACAAATACTACAGGCGTTTCTAACATATAAATAAATGTGTATATTGATAACAAGGCATACAGGTGACTCTGCCTGACGGGCAGT
>NW_019738885.1:126145-127086 GCF_002891405.2 Cryptotermes secundus
CCAGACGCCAAAAAAAACACACTCACACCACACTGCATTGGGCCCACCCGCCAGCCAATTCTTAAGACTTTTCCGTCGCCTTATCACTCCGGGCTCAGCCTGCCAGCACGATTCATTCCGAGCACCAAGTCCTTGCTCGATTCACTACCACACAGCTGGCGGCCCATATATGTGCGGAGGTGCTCCCTTCCGGAGAGCTGGTGGAGCCACCCAGTCCATTTCTCCGGCACCACCGTCACATCACTCTAGGCCATCCGCGCGCCGACAAGTCAGGAAGGGAGACCCAACTTCTGGCGGCGAATTCCTGGCCCGCAGGAGTCCGAAGATCCAACCCTTCGTTGGAGATATAACGCAGCACTTTCTTGGCCGACGACACACATTCGTCCCTGGCGGGGCCCACTCGACGTCTCACACACTCGCGAGCCGAAAGGATGGGATAGGAGGGAATAACAGCTCTGAAACACAAACCAAAAATTCACGGCAGACGCAGCATCGTCTCCGGGGGAAGCTCACAAACATATTTACACAAATATGTAGTTGCAATCCTAGCCGGCTTACATTTCATGGCTTACTAGCCAAGCCAGTTGCTCCTCAGTTGCGACACATGAGCTTTCGTACCAATACACCTGTATCAGAATTTGCCAGTCGAACCATACTTAGTCAGACTTAACTAACACAAGGGTTCAGACCCCTTAATCTCCAGCTCCGCGGAACGGTATCGAGCACTGGAAAGGGTGGAGCTGCACAAACACTTGACTCCAACCATAACCTCTACCTCTCTCCTCGATTCATATAGCGGTTCGCGACCCTATCGCTAGCCTTCAAAATTCCCCAAGGCTAGTTCCCAAAAACACTTCTCGGCCCAGACTCATCGTCCACCAAGGACACACCCTTAAACGTCCACCAAGGACACGCCCCTCTCTCGGGCCAGACTCCAAAAC
>NW_019738885.1:127373-130618 GCF_002891405.2 Cryptotermes secundus
CTAACTTGGGCATGAACGTCGCCCGCTCGAATCTACTCATACTCGTTCCCGCAACGTCTGCACTAGCGGCAAAGTTATCTGTGCTCTGAGGAGGTAGGCAGACTTCCAGCGCTCTCCACTTTTCCTTCAGCCGCTTCCGCAATTCGTCCAAGGTTCCTTGAACGGACACGCCCAACTCCGACGCAAACTTCTCGGCCTCCTCTCTCGGAAGATTGTGGATCCAAGCGAGTGGCATCGCAACAGCATAGAACAACACCAAAAATATTTATATGAGTCCACGGTCAGCTTACACTTCCACAAACAAGTCCTGATGAAAGACCGGAAGATCTGCTCGAAACACCATAACACACTAGGAACGTTGACTACAGTTAACCACGATAACTTCCTCAACCACGCTCTGCTACCACTTTGAGCCGTGTCCCTCCCCCATGTGGGTCGAAAACCACGCTCTGCTACCACTTTGTGCCGTTTCCCTTCCCATGTAGAAGGGAACCCAGTTCTCCTACCCACTTTAACCCATGGACTCCTATTCAAAGCGGGCAAGGGACAGGCTCATAAGACGACTTGCTTGTACGTGATGCACTATGCCTCCCCAAGGTCGAGTAGGGGATCTCGGGAGAGGAAAACCACTGTCGGCACTATGGGCCAAGCTGGACGGATCTGCTAGTCTGAACTAGTAGGGGACACACAGACAACCCAAGTATACACAAATACTACAGGCGTTTCTAACATATAAATAAATGTGTATATTGATAACAAGGCATACAGGTGACTCTGCCTGACGGGCAGTGACTGGTCAAACACACTCACAATTAATACAGAATTACTCTGTGGCTAAGCGCACAGACGCAAATATAAGCACGCCTCATGGCATCCATTTAACTTTACAGGTGACTTTGCCTGATGGGCAGTAGCTGGTCAAAACACGCTCACAATTCATACAGAATTACTCTGTGCTAAGCGCACAGACACAAATATAAGCACGCCTCATGGCAACCATTGACCTTACTGGGAACACAACTGTATATTCATACTCACGCCCTTGAAGGGCGACCGGCTATTCAAGCCAAAAAAAAAACCATTTACTTACGCCACACGGCGTCGTAATAAAACCAGGAAACCAAGCACCACAGTAAGTCACTTACTGGCGTTTCCAAAAATTACTAACCAAGCTTAACCTCGCGGCTTGATATAACCTTCATCAGGTCGCGAGGGCACTCTTCCCCCTTCAGAATGCGCCCGGGCCGAAACAGAATTTCACAAACTCAAATCAACCTAAACAGCGAATTTGGAACTGGCGATGTTACCTGTCTGACGATATCGGGAAGAGAGAACGAAGCATCTGTTCAGCTTAACCAAGAAGCCTCGCATTGCTTCCAGGAGGGGGGGGACAAGGTCAGCTGACCTGACGTCAGCTAAGACTTTATGCGGAATGAAGAGGAACGGCTCGCATCCTGGCGTTTCGGGGGGGGGACTCCAAGGAACTTCACAGAGAAGAACCGTTGCACGGTTCAAATGTAAAACTGGTAACTGAAGAAGGCCATATTACAACTGAAACTAAACTCCCTTACTAAAATTCTGGCCAAATGCTGGATTATATCTGATTACCCCAACCAAGGATAGAAAAATAAGTACCAAGATCTGTGCCAGGTCAGAGTTCAAGCCCCAAATGAAAATCAAAATAGCAGATATATATAGATATAGCAGATATAGCAGATGATCAAGCCATCACACACCTCATGGGATGCTGACATAAGCACTGGTGGAGTGACTGGTAAGGAAAATACATCAATACATCTTCCCCAATAGCCCCTTATATGACCTTATTACTGGAAACATATGCTCACCAAAATCAACTGCAAAGCTAGGACAGTACATGGGAATCTCATGTGTAAATATTTATATCAGAAAATTAATGACTTACCACTGCTGCGAGAACCCCAAATCCTACATGGCTAAAAACTGACTTCAAAATGAAAGAGGAATCTGTGTTTATAGCTTACTCTTCCTTTTAATGTAAGCCATATTCAGTTAAAAACACTTTAGAGACACAGACTTCACCCTACTGCATACTCAATTATTTCTGACTCATCACACATATATTCTTTTGTAGTTCCTTTATGACAATGGCAGTACCTAATTTGTAGGATGGCTGAATGGTGAATTTGAAAGGACTTGGAAGGAACTGATACTATCCTGGCATGTGCCTGGGGGAGTGTGAAAACAACAAAAAACTTCAGTCAGGATACCAGTTCCGTGCCCACACTGAAACTTAGCGTCTCTCAAATATAACTCTAAGAGTGTTACCATTATAACAATCTGTCTCGTCACAACACAAACATGAAATTCTGTTCCCAAAAATTAAAGCAGTTAACAACAAACCACCTTCAATGAATCCTGCAAATGCTTAGTCTATAAAAACAATGCCACAACCATCTACACATAGTGGAACACTGGAATGCACATTTGACCAGTGGCCAATACTCTTCACGTTCCTTATGGAATATAAAACAGCAATAAAATACCTTTAGAACACTATAAAATGAGAAGGAATGTAACTTAAACATCTCCCATTCAAATGGCCTACTTTTTCCATGTAGCATGGTCTATGGTTAATCAATCATGTATAACAGTTACTGCAGGTGTAACTGCAGTATATTATTTGAAAATTAATGTGATGTGGGAGCATCCCCACAGCGTCTGGCAGACAACCGTCACCCCTTTCAGAAAGTGCCAAACAGGCAGCTGTGCCCTGAGTCTGAGTCTGAGTCACGTTGCAACTGACGGCCAGTCAGTCTGTCTGTCTTGGTGTCGAGCCCCAGCTGGGGCTCATGACCAGATATTTCTTTGAGTGAAAGTTACTGTCTGGTCTATGTGTAGCGCCCTCTCTGACGAGAGGTCGGGTCTGTCATTTGTTAGTCAGTCTGTAGTACTAAGTCCACTGTCTGTATTTACACATATTTATAATACACTTATTTCTTATTTAAATGTACAATATATACACGGCCTTCGTCAGTCCAGGCCAGGTACAGCAGATGATGCCCTTTATATATATATATACATATATACATATGTACATATACATATATATATATATCCTAGTAGTATTAGCTACCACGACAGTCTAGTCACTCGAACGGTCGTACGCCTGACCGCCGCCAAGTTTAAGCCTCTTATATTTTCTGTGTCTGGCTTCGCCTTGTCCGATGTTGCGAACATTCTCATTATCATGATTTTGTATGACT
>NW_019738885.1:131724-149702 GCF_002891405.2 Cryptotermes secundus
TCAAGCAGACTGTTGACCGTGTCTCACGGTGTTGTCGCCTGCAGATTTACCTATACTTCTTCAACCCTGAAGATGGGGGCGATAAGTTCCTCCGAAACGTCGGTTAACACCACATATACACGGTGCCAAATCCCAGAAGACTGCTTTCTTCATAGTCACCGCCGTGAAAGCTTCAAATGTCACATGGTCTGATTCTTACAGGGGGATTTTCATCCACGGCTTCCAGCAGAGCCGGCAATTTCGTTTGGTTTTCAGAAGGATGAAATTTTAGGCCAGAAGAACCATGAATAGCAGTTGGTGCCCTTGGTCCGTCTATCTGAAGCAGAGATTTCGCAATGGGCCATACACTCCGAGGTGTGACTTCAGCGTAACCTATTTTTGTTTCCCGCCCTTCAAGTGACTTTTGACGGGACATTCGCGTAATTGATTTGATGACCCGATTGACTGCCGTTTTACACGCTCAATCCCAGGCTTCTTGCCACAGTTTTCATAGCCTATGTTTATATTTTATCAAACGATCTAGACAAGGAAGATCGTTGTTTATGTCCGAAAGTGTAACTTTACTTGTCGACAGCCTATATGCCGAAGCAATAGAGGCTGCAAAGTCGTGTGCCGCTTTATCGGCTTCTACACCCGAATTAATTTCTAGTTTAGGTGATATTAATTCAGAAGCGATGTTTTTAAAACCGCTCCAAGTCAGTAAATATTTCAATGCGTTCCAAAGAGTTCCTAATTTTAACGTGATCCAGTGTGTGAAATAATATTTGTAGGTGATCTGAATCCAAAATATCAGAGACTATGACATCTGACACTCAGATATTTTTGTGAACCACAATGTCTAACACGTCACCATTTCCCGCAGGGGAATAATGAGTGGGGCACTGTGGTGCTGAAATTTCGTAATCACTCATATCAAATACATCCATAAGTTTCAAGCCTGAGGGGTTTCAAACTCTGCTGTTCCAAAATGGGTTCTTAGCATTCAAATCACCTGCCAAAATAGACTTACGTCTGAAGCTTAACAGCTCAGTGATGTCAGCATCAATCCAGGCTTTGCTTGGAGATTTGTAAACAGCTGCAAGCAGCACTTCGCTATTTCCAATTGGTATGCAGACCCCTGTCGCTTCTACTGAAACAAGGGGTCGTAGGTCTACATGGTTATGGGGAATGCCTTTTCTTACTGCAACGGCAGTTCCGCCTTTTCTGTCCGGTTGGCGGTCGATTCTATAAAAGTGGTAATTTGGAATAAAGAACCTCTCATGAGGTTTCAGATGTGTCTCTGAAAACAGGGCCTCATCTACGTGTAGGTCTTGCAGCTGTTTATTGAGCTCATAGCGCTGCCTCCCAATGCCATTCGCATTAAATACTATGACTTTGAGGGGCCTATGAACTCTAGTGGCCATTCTGTTTCATAAGGTTTAGGACAATTTTGGTAATGGCCATTATTTTGTTCTCCTTCGGACACTGCACCACTGACCTCTGTCATAATCTGCTGTACTACAGTCACTACTCTCAGCCTATTGTCGACAGACTGACCGTTTACATTAGTAGCCTAAACTGACTGACCTGTTTCTTTCTCTAGTGCAGGGGCCGGTACAATATGCTTCTTCGTTGTGGCTGGAGTCACCGGAACATGGCTCTCCTGAGGGCGCTGATTCTGCTCTGCCGCACTGCCTCGGAGTGCCGCCGCGAAGGGGACACCTGGAGTTACGGTGGCTGAAGAGAATATAACATATTATATCAATAAAACAATTCATTTCATACTATATATCCCCATATACCACAGGGTATTAACATATAACATAGTTTATAGTAAGCGTCACCATGCCTTATACAATAATCTATATCAGGCGTCACCATATACATCACCTCCCCCCTTAAAATGAGGCTCAATTAACACCTTAATTGTGCCTTTAAAAGTACGATTTATTTGTTTTCCCCCGTTTGGATCTCCGGAGGTCTGGATTGCTCTCCCTCCTTGATTCTTCATCAATGTCCCTCAATGGTATCGCTTCCGAACTTCGTGACAAACTCTCATTACTGGTTTTAATATTGATATTGATAACATTTCCAGTTCCACTGGCTTCTCCAGGAAGGCTTAAACATTCCGTTTTTGCGGCAATTGCCCTTAGTATTTTGCTTTTCCTCCAACGGGTTACAACAAATTTCACAAGTCTATATAAATCATACAATATTACTACAGTGATCACAATGTACATTAGCACTGAATAAGTTTTGTGGTACTGGATATGTTTCCATTTCCATTCTTTTTCTTTTGCAAGGTTCTCCAACTCGGAGATCTTATAACTAGCAAATTTCAGGTCTTCCATGTGCGTTACCACATGTTTCAACTTCATATCTAATTCAATATGACTCAAGTTAATTGATGTACCGAACTGTTCACAACATTCAAATTGAGATTCCACTTTGGATAACAAATCTCCTCCGTGTTTCGAAGTATTTACTTGAACAATGTTTTGGGTAGTCAACAGGGCTGTTTTACCATATCCCTTATATCCCGGTTGAATACTCAACTTACCAGTGCCTCTAAGCGCTATGTTTACAGGTTCCTTTTCTGGACATAAAATCGTAATGTCATCACTAGATGGTATGAAATAAATCCATTCATTATTTTTCTCTAACTGGGTGCAAACCGTATGTATGATTTGTACTACCCTTGTATCACAAATTTTTGGAATATTTAGCCGTGGTTGCAACAATTTTATTTCACATGATTCCTGCATGTGACTGTTCAATAAGGGTTGGCTTTGCTTACATATGTATGCATTTGGTACGGCTGATTTACAGCGTCTTAATTCCTCTCGGCTTGTGGCAAAATAATATTGTCTTATTTGATCAACATACAATAGTTCATTACCAGTTTCAAGGTAGAGAAACCTATTTTTCTCTATACCTACTGGCAGTGGTATCAATCGAAACACCTTGAATGTACCTCTGCTGATTAAAGGTAAGCTTATTATATAACCTAATATTCCATCTTTTATGTAAATGTGAACATCACATATTTTAGAAATCAAACTGATTGAATCCTTGCTGAAGGTAAATGGTGCCATGGTATCTTTTGGAAATACTGAAGCACTTCCCTGTAATGTCTCCATAAGTAGATTTGGTGAGACTATTTGGGGCTGCAAAATACCCTTTTGTGCGTTTAGGACGCTCTCTATCATCAAATCTAAATTCCTCTGCATGGCATCAAGAGCACGATTCGCTCGAGCGATGTGTCCCTCTACTGTGACCTTCACACTCAGTATGTTCAACTGCTCTTCCGTTTCTGAGCTAAACTTTTCCATGTAAGATTTTAAGCTAGACAATCCCTCCTTAATTGCATGGTCATTGTATTCCATGTCGGAGATAGTACTATTCATTGTTCCTAGCGATGCCTTTATTATAGAGAGTTGCTGTTTCATAATGCTAGTCATGTCTTCGGTTTCTTCCTCAAAATGCTTAATCTGCTCATTGTAATAATCAGCATCATCCGAATCTAGGGTTCCAAATAATATCTTACTAATTTCTCCCACAAAATTTAGGGCTCCCCTGCATCTGCGGACGTGTCCCGAATTTCCAATTAATTCGTGCAACAGTTTTTCAGTCCCATTTACCTGCTTAAGTCTATCATTAGGCAATGAAGAAGAATGATTACAGTCTGTCCAATTTTGAACCTCGGTAGCTTGGTATAATTTATTTATATAACTGATATACTAGCCTAACTGCTCTGTCTCACTGTCCGTTTGCCTTAGGTTGACGTACACTACAGTTTTCCACTCTGTGTTATATAACGTGGCCTCTCCTAAGAGTTCGTAATACAGTCCTGGAGAGTCATCATATCTATCTACAGAATATCCCAGTCCCTCAGCTGTTGACTTCATCTCACATATTGGAAGATAAAGCGTGATCCACACTGTGAATAGCCATAATCGCCATGGAACCATCTGTAAAGAAATTTTGCTCTAAGTTCACGGCAATCCAAGAAGTTTTCTTTTTCTTTCTCAATAAAATGGTTTTAATCGGTTCATATGAACCTTCTGAGTTCGTTTTCCTTTCTTAATGGTGGCATTTACTCTGTCTAACCCGATTATTTCATAGGGTCCTAACCACTGGGCGCTAAGTTTTTTTGACCTCCCTCTACGTACGGTTTCGTCGTACAGGAGAACCTTGTCTCCTACCCTAAATGTAGCCTCTTTTGTGGTTTTGTCATAATATTCCTTGCTCTTTTCTTTATGACCTATCAACCTTTCCCTGGCTATGCTATGGGCTGTTTGTAGCCTGCCCTTCAGTTCAACTAAAAAATTGTCATAATTATATTGGACATTAAGGTTCTCTTGTAGTGCTGATGGCATGATTGATTTAAAACCATACAAAAGCTCAAACGGCGTGTAACCTGTCAATGTGTGTACAGACGTGTTGTACACGTACACTGCATTGGGTACCCATACATCCCTGTTACTCTGATCCTCATCTATATAGTGTCGTAAATACTCCTTCAGAATTCTGTGACTTCTTTCCAAACCTCCATTACTTTCGGGGTGGTAAGGGGTAGTTTGCAACTTTTTTATCTTTAACATCTTGCAGGTATTCTTGAATACCTCGCTTAGGAAGTTTGACCCTTGGTCTGTCAAAATTTTGCTAGGCGTTCCTAATTTCAAAACAACCTGCGTTACAAACTCCTGTTTTACTGTTTCAGCATCTTGTCTTTGTATCGGTATAGCTACCAGAAACTTACTTAACTCATCTTGAAAAGTCAATATGTATTTATTCCCTGTCTGAGTTTCAGGCAAAGGTCCCACTATGTCCAAACAACATTTTTCAAAGGGTTGGTTGGCAGTGGTGGTAATTTCCATGGGAACTTTTCTCTGAGGACCTAACACTTTATTTACTTGGCAACTTTTACATTTTCTTACATAGTCCTCTATCTCCTGCTTCATATTTGGCCATGAATACACGCTCTTTATTGCACTATAGGTTTTGTCCATACCTCGATGTCCCCCTAATGGTGCATCATGATACTCATACAAAATTTGTCTTTTTACTTCATCATTTATATCTGACTGTGAATGTCCTTCATTTTCTACAACAATTCCATTTATTCTACTCAACGCGTCAGCATTTGTGTTTGATGTCCCCTTTTTGTATATAATCTCGTAGTCATATTCTTCCAATTTTAATCTCCATCGTAATAGCCTTGAACCTGGATCCTTTATGTTCATTATCCATGTGAGAGGTTTGTGGTCAGTGGCAACCTTGAATTTCCTTCAGTATAGATACGGTCTGAAATGTTTTATTCCTCAAACTATTGCCAAAAGTTCCTTCTCACTGTTTTGAATAATTTTTTTCTGCTCAGCAAGTACTCCTCGTTGGTCTTGACGTAGCGTTCCGCCATTCCATCCGACTGTGGGTGCAAGCGTGTGGTGCGTGTCTTGCTCACTCCCAGGCGTTGAAAAACTTCTTTCAGTAGGTGAGACTCGAAGTTACGGCCTTGGTCGCTGTGGAACTCCCGAGGTATGCCGAAGCGGCAGAAGAGGTTGACAACCAGAACTTCCGCTATTGTTGAAGCCTCCTGATTTGGGATAGCGTACACTTCCGGCCACTTGGTGAAGTAGTCCATAGCGATCAGTAAGTATCGGTTTCCTTGGTCGCTGTGGTCACGTCCGCTAATTTCGGTGTTAGACTTGGTGCTGGTGGCCGTCCCACCTCGGGCAAAGCCACGAGTGTTACTGGCTCACAGTGCGCCAGAGGAGATTCTCTCCTGAGCTTTTGGTCCTTTGGGGTAACATTCATGACCCTCACTGGTACTTCTTGACAGCCTGAACTAGGGTCCTGGCCACGTAAATTCCTTCAGGAAGGTGGGCCTGGGGGCTTGGTTCTACTAGACCGTTCTCTACTCCCAGAAGATTCTTCATTTTAGCCATCACTATTCCCTCGCTCCGTGCGGGTATCACATGGTCTTTTGCCACTACTGAGTTAGAAGGACGGGGTCCTGCCCCAGGACTCCATAGCGATACTTCTTCTTCTGCCAGACGCAGAGTTTGGCGCCCTGTATCCACTGAAGCATCATAGGCGCGTAGTATGTCCAGTTCCAGGATGAGCTCATCGGTGATATTCGCGACGAAAACCCACATTGTAATAGGTTGGCGCCCTAGGGTAAGGGCCAACAGAACTTCTTTCGGTATGGGCAGGGATCCTCCAGACACAGTCTGTATCGAGAAATCTGGATTTGGCTCTTTCAGTCAATCCGGCGACGATATCCGGTCTTACTACCGTGACATATGCTCCAGTGTCCACTGTCACCTGGCACGGCTTATCACCGACCCATCCCTGGGTGACCAGACTGGTGTTGGCTTTCTCCGTCATGTCGGTGAGTGCGTAGTGAGGGGGCCTTAACGCATATGCCGGCGTTCGCCCATCTCCGTCGGCCGTCGCACGTTTCCCGACGGTTGGTCCTTTCTCCAGGATGTTTCCCTGTTGTTTCTGGGTCGCCATTCTGATATCCCCGGCGATTCCCGTTTATTTCATGGAGGTCCTTCTTTTCGGTCCTGGTGCTGTCTATTTTCATCTCCTCGTTGGGTGGGGAACGATCGGAACTTGGTGCTATCTCCGTGAGGTCTGGCTGCTACCAGCACCGCCTGCAGCTCTAGCGCCAGTCGGAGGGCCTCGTTTACCGTCTTCTCCACTCCCAGCAGCAGCTGGAACTTTATATCGGCATCTCGTATTCCGTATGCGAAGGCTTTTCCTGCCTCCCTTCCTATGTGGTCAGCAGGTAGATTTGGGTAGGCACGACGAGAAAGGAGTTCAATGGCCTTGGCAAAGTCTTGCAGGGATTCTCCAGGTCTCTGTGTCCTCGTTCTTAGTTGGCAGTGGTAAGCAGCTGCAAAGTGTTGGTCCCCGAAACGGTTCTCTAGAGCCTGAAGAATTTCCTCGCAAGTGGCATTTGTCGGAATGCCGGGTAGTATTTCCGCCGCTCGACCCTTCAGGGCAGTAATTAGGTACGTCGATTTTTCCTAATCCGTCCATTGGTTGTGTTCTGCTACGGTCTCGAATTTTCGCCGAAACACGCTCCACGTTGAATTCCCATTGAACGTCGGGGGCTGAGCTGTGCTCGCGACGATTGTTGATGTATTTCCCCGTTCGGCCTTCATTTGTACTATGTCCAACCGTGCCTGGACTTCTCGTTTGGTCTCTTCAAATGCTGCACAGGTTTTCGTTTGTTCTTCCTGGATATTTCGTTTGTCGTGTTCAACGATTGTCAAAATGTTTTGAACTCTATGTTGAATTTTATCATCCAAATGTTTTCGCATAGATTGCATTGCGGCTTTCAATTCTTCCCTGTCGGCCTTCCTATCGGCCGCCGCCTTTTCCTGATTGGCGTCTAATTTGGATAGTAAATCTTCTTTGTCTGTTTTCCTATTTTCTTACATGGCCTTCATCTCTTTCAGCATATCGTCTTTATCAATTTTCCTATCGGCGTATAATTTTGCCAGCATGATATTTGTTTTTTCTTGATTGAATTCTAATTTCGCTAGGAAAGTGGTCTCCATTCGCTCTCGGTCGGCATCTGCTTTTACTTGGTTTGCCCTAATCTCTTTCAGCATTTCTTCCTTCTCCGCCTTCCTTTCGTCCTTCTCTTTCCTTCTACTTTCCTCCATTTCTTCCTTCTCTTTCCTTCTATTAGTCTCAGTCTTTTCTTGATAGTTTAGGAACACTTCTTTGTTATCTCTGATTTCCTTCAGTAGAAGTTCCATCGTCTGCTGCAGTAAAATATTCGATGCACAACAATTCAATTTGTGGCGTGTTTAAGTTCGTAACACTTCTTACACCAGTGTAACCTGTTTAGTGACTGAAGACGACGTAGAGATTGTTAACTGGTTTATTCAACAATATACAACTATCGGCTAAAGTTAATTATAATAATGTTACGGGTTTCCACAGTTTACAAACCCTACTACAAAATCTCTTAACACTGTCTTCAAGAGACTTCAAGTATTAATAACGCGGGAGCTATACAAGTCTCCCTGAAATACACACTCCGAGTACAACTGTACTACAGCACTCACTATGTCTGGAAAGCACACAATAAGTCTTCCGCTCGCTGACTTCTTAGTTATCGCACACTCGCAGGCTGCTATGTTTCAACTCACTCGTAGCTGCTGTGCAGTCCGCTTATATAGCCGTGCGCTGTTGCTAGTGTGACGTGGCGTATAGCATAGGACGCTGTTAACTCGCTTTGCATAGCTTCAAGGTTGCGGGGACTCGGCTAAATTCGGCTCCGCTCGGCTCACTTCGGCTCCGCTCGTGACGTCACCGCGCGTTGCGCGTTCCATAGCTACCAGAATGCGGGGTGATTACTCGCCTATTACGCGAGCGTTACCGCTACGTGCAGCTGGGGAGGTAGGGTTCAACATGTCACACTATGCTTATAATTTAACTTGAAAACCTACATTTTTGTACCTACACAAGATTTTTTACGGCTGTGATAAAGAACCAATATCCCCATCCTGAAGCTCATGTTCTTAAAATACTCTCATTCTCAGTCACATATACAAGAAGTTATGAGCAAACAAAACGATGTTATTCAGGAGTTCGAGAAGAACGATTGAATTTTCAACTGAAAACATTAATTGTACTCCGTTCCTGTTGTATGTAATATGAATTTGTATGAATAAAACTCTATTATTTACGTGTTTAAAATAAACCAGCTTATAAATATCTATATATTTAACTTGACACCGTACATTTTTGTAACTTCACAAGATATATTTACGTCTATGATAAAGAACCAATATCTCGCTCGTGAAACTCATGTTCTTAAAATACTGTCATTCTCAGTCACATATACAAGAAGATATAAACAAACAAAACGGTGTTATTTAGCAGTACGAAAAGAACGACTACATTTTCAACTAAAAACATTCTTTGTACTCCGTTCCTGTCATACGTAAAATGATTTTATGAGCAAAAAACCTCAGTTACTTACGTGTTTAACATAAGACATCATATAAACATCTATATAAATGCATATAATTTTACTTCATACCGAACAGATTTATTTACGACTGTGATAAGTACCGATGTCCCCATCGTGAAACTCATGTTCTTAGAATACTGTCATTCTCAGTCACATAAACAAGAAGATATGAGCAAATCAATACAATGTTCTTCGCATTTCGAAGAGGACGATTGCACTTTCAACTGAAAACATTCATTGTACGCCGTTCCTCTCATACGTAATATGATTATATAAGCAAATGACACAACTATTTACGTGTTTAATATAAGACATTTCATAAACATCATTATATATATATGCATATAATTTAACTTGACATCGTACATTTTGGTAATTTCTCAAGATATATTTACGGCTGTAATACAGAACCTATGTCCGCATCGTGAAACTCATATTCTTAAAATACTGTCATTATCAGTCACATATACAAGAAGGTGTGAGCTAACAAATCGAAGTTATTCAGTAGTACGAACAGAATGATTGCATTTTCAATAAAAACGTTCATTGCTCAGCAATTGAAGAAACCAAACGCGAGTTCCAGGCCCGGTTGAACATAGTGCAAATGAAGGCCGAGCGGGGTAATACGTAAACGATCGTCACGAGCACAGCTCAGCCACCGACATTCAATGGGAATTCAACGTGGAGCGTGTTCCGGCGACAATTAGAGACCGTGGCCGAACACAACCAATGGTCGGAGCGGGAAAAATCGATATACTTAATTACTGCCCTGAATGGTCGGGCGGCGGAAATACTGAAATTGCCATTGAACTCCTTTCTCGTCGTTCCTACCCAAATCTACCTCCTGACCACATAAGAAGGGATTCAGGAAAAGCCTTCGCATACGGAATACGAGATGCCGATATAAAATTCCAGCTGCTGCTGGGAGGGGAAAAGAGGGTAAACGAGGCACGACAAGCACTAGAGTTGCAGGCGGTACTGGTAGCAGCCAGACCTCACGGAGATAGCACCAGGTTCCGATGGTCCCCCACCCAACGAGGAGATGACAATAGACAGCACCAGGACCGAAAAGAAGGACCTCCAAGAAATAAACGGGAATGGCCGGGGAAATCAGAATGTCGACCCAGAAACAACAGGGAAACTTCCTGGAGAAAGGACCAACCGTCGGGAAACGAGCGATGGCCGACGGAGATGGGCGAACGCCGGCATATGCCTTAAGGCACCCACATTATGCACTCACCGACCTGACAGAGAAAGCCAACACCAGTCTGGTCACCCAGGGATGGGTCGGTGATAAGCCGTGCCAGGTGACAGTGGACACGGGAGCATACGTCACGGTAGTAAGACCGGATATCGTCGCCGGATTGACTGAAAGAAAGCCAAATCCAGATTTCACGCCGCAGACCGTGTCTGGAGGATCCCTACCCATTCTAAAAGAAGTTCGGTTGACCCTTACCTTGGGGCGCCAATATATTACAATGTGGGTTTTCGTCGAGAATATCACAGATGAGCTCGTCCTGGGACTGGGCATACTGCGGGCCTATGATTCTTCAGTTTATATAGGGCGCCAAACTCTGCGTCTGGCGGAAGAAGAAGTATCGTTATGGAGTCCTGGGGTAGTTCCCCGTCCTTCTAGCTTAATAGTGGCAAAGGACCATGTGATACCCGCACGGAGCGAGGGAATAGTGATGGCTAGAACGGAGAATCATCTGGGAGTAGAAAATGGTCTAGTAGAACCAAACCCCCAGGCCCACCAGCCTGAAGGAATCTACGTAGACAGGACCCTTGTTCAGGACTGTCAAGAAGTACCAGTGAGGGTCTTGAATGTTACCCACAAGAAACAAAAGCTCAGGAGAGGATCTCCTTTGGCGCACTGTGAGCCAGTAACACTCGTGGCTTTGCCCGAGGTGGGGCAGCCTCCAGCACCAGGTCTAACACCAAAATTAGCAGACGTGACCACAGCGGCCAAGCCACACCTAAACACCAGAGAATTTCAAGAGTTAGAAGATCTCGTGTCCGAGATCGCAGATGTTTTGCGAGAGACAACGAAGATTATGGAAGGAAAAACAAGGCGTATCACCGCATAGACACGGGAGAAGTCCGACCAATTCGAGAGCCACCGAGGAGAGTACCCCTGGCAAAACAAGCAGAAGTAAAGAAAATGCTCGAAAACATGCGAGGACAGGGGGTTATAGAAGAATTGGACAGCCCTTGGTCGTCCCCGGTCGTTTGGTCAGGAAAAAATGGGGAGCTCCATTTATGTGTGGACTACAGAAAGCTGAATGACGTCACCAAGAAGGATTGCTTTCCACTACCCTGCATTGACGACACCCTGGTCACACTGGCCGGAGCCAAATGGCTTTCAAATCTTGATTTAAAGAGTGGCTATTGGCAAGTCAACGTACGCACAGACGACAAAGAAAAAACAGCGTTTTCGACAGAGCAAGGGCTATGGAAGTTCACAGTCATACCCTTTGGCCTCTGCAATGCCCCGGCAACCTTCGAAAGGCTATTGGAGACAGTCCTACGAGGACTCACGTACGAGTCATGCCTTGTGTACTTGGATGACGTGATCGTAATAGGCCGCACATTCAGAGAGCACATGCTCAACTTACGGAAAGTGTTCGAGAGGTTCCGGGAAGCCCGTCTGAAACTTAACCCGGAAAAGTGTAAACTCTTGCAGGAAGAGGTCAGGTACCTCGGGCATATTGTGTCACCACAAGGCGTATCCACCGACCCGGAGAAATTGAAAGCGGTGCGAGAATGGCCGACCCCGAAGGATAAACATGAAGTTAGAAGCTTTCTGGGACTATGCGCGTATTACAGTCGATTTAGTATAGGGTTTTCCAACATTGCGAAATCACTAAAGAAACTAACGGAAGAGAAACGAACCTTACAGTGGACTCCAGAAGTGGAGGCCGCTTTTCAGACACTAAAGGGTGCCCTATGTGAAGCCCCTATTCTTGCCTACCTACAGCCAGGAGAGAAATTCATTGTGGATACAGATGCAAGTAATGTTGGAATTGGAGGAGTTATCTCTCATGTACAGGACGGACAAGAGCGTGTCATAGCTTATTTCAGCAAGACGTGGAACAAAGCAGAGAGAAATTACTGCGTAACCCGACGAGAACTACTTGCCATAGTGAGGTCGCTGGAACATTTCCACAAGTACCTCTACGGACAACAGTTCCATCTGCGAACGGACCACTCTGCGCTTACCTGGCTTATGAGTTTCAAGAACTTAGAGGGACAAACTGCGCGCTGGATACAGCGTCTTCAGGAGTACACTTCACTTCGGAGCAACGTGAGGGCCGAAATCATAACAACGCCGACGTCCTTTCTAGACGACCCTGCAAAGAGCAATGTGCTCACTGCCACAAAGTCGAGACACGAGCAGAGGTAAAGCAACTACGCGTTATTGGAACCCTACCGGCAGCTGGCTGGGACCCTGTTACCCTAAGAGAGGAACAGCTAAATACCCAGAGATAGGGCCTATACTACAGGAAGTAGAAAACGGCCAACGACCGAAATGGCAGGACATCGCGGATCGGAGTCCCACTTACAAAAGCTACTGGGCCCAGTGGAAATCTTTCGCTGTGAGAAACGGCGTACTAGAGCGTGACTGGGAATCCGCCACCGGAAGACGTCAAGTAGCCCAGATAATTATTCCTCGTAGCAGGGTGAAGGACGTTCTGAGCGAACTGCACGGTGGACCGTCAGGAGGTCACTTCGGTGTCAACAAAACTCTGAATAAGGTTCGACAGAGATTCTACTGGCTCCAAGCAAGGACCGATGTTGAGAAATGGTGTCGACAGTGTGACACATGTGCAGCCAGTCGGGGACNNNNGGAATCGTGGGCAAATGCACCAGTATAATGTCGGGGCTCCCTTCGAGAGAGTAGCCATTGATATCGCAGGGCCCTTCCCACGAAGCGACCAAGGAAACCGATACTTACTGATCGCTATGGACTACTTCATCAATTGACCGGAAGTGTACTCCATCCCGAATCAGGAGGCTTCTAAAATAGCGGAAGTTCTGGTTGCCAATTTCTTCTGCCGCTTCGGCATACCTTGAAAGTTGCACAGTGACCAAGGCCGTAACTTCGAGTCTCATCTACTGCAAGAAATTTTGCAACTCCTGGGAGTGAGCAAGACGCCCACCACACCCCTGCACCAACAGTCGGATGGCATGGTGGAACGCTACGTCAAGACCATCTAGGAGCACTTGCGGAAGGTCGTCACATCCCACCAAAGGGACTGAGACGAGAGGTTGCCACTCTTTCTCCTAGCTTACAGGGCATCCACTCACGACACTACGGGCCTGACCTCTGCTGGCCTAGTGTTCGGACGAGAACTACGACTACCTTGCGACATGCCCTTTGGAGTACTCCCTGACAAAGAACAACCCACAACCGATTATGCAGCAGACTTGGTGGATCATCTGCACGACATCCACATTTATGCCCAGCAACACCTGAAGCTCGTCAGTGACAGGATGAAAGCTCGGTACGTTAAACTGGCCAACTCCGCAGGTTACGACGAAGGCGACAGAGTCTGGCTCTATCGTCCAACCCGCAGAAAGGGGAAATCGCCGAAACTACAAGCATCATGGGAAGGTCCTTACAAAGTAGTGACCCGGAAAAATGACGTGGTATACCGAATCCAGAAGACCCCTAGGTCGAGGATGTTAGTTGTACACCTCGACAGGCTCGCGCCTTATTATGAAGTTGCTCGAGACGAGCAACTATAAAATGAGGGAAGATGAAGAGGTTGGAGAGCAGAGCAACGGGGAGAAGGAAAAGAGTAGCAGGACACAAAGAAGATGCTACAAGAACAGCCTCCAAAGGAAAGGAACGGGGGAAGCACGGTTAGGCTATTCGGGACGAACAGCCTTAAGGAGGGAGCAGTGTGACATGTTGCGCAAAGGAGGACCCCTACCTCCCCAGCGGCACGTGGCGGTAACGTAGAGCCCTCTTAATAGTCGAGTCATCAACCCGCCACTCTCCCCACGGTGACGTGCCGAGCGGAGCTGAAGTGAGCCCAGCGGAGACGAAGATAGCCGAGTCCCCGCAACCTGGTAGCTATGCAATGCGAGTCAACAGCGGTGACGTCGCCAAGGGGTAACAGCATTGCTAGGCTATACGCCACGTCAGAGTAGTGACGTGGCGGGCGACCCTATCAACAGCAAACGGAATAAAAGCCGGCTGAGCGGCAAGGGAGAGTCAGTGTGTTATCAACAGTTCTCAAGGTAGCAGCCTGCGAGTGTGCGATAACTAAGAAGTCAGCGAGCGGAAGACTTATTGTGTGCTTTCGAGACTTAGTGAGTGCTGTAGTACAGTTATATTTGAAAGTGTGTAATTCAGGGAGACTTGTATAGCTCCCGCGTTATTCATACGTGAAGACTACTGAAGATAGTGTGAAGGATTGTAGGATTTGTAAAGTGTGGAAACCCGCAACTGTGTTATAATTAATTGTAGCCGTTTCTTGTAGATTGTTGAATAAACCAATTAATGATCTCTACGGCGTATTCAGTAACGTAACACGTTACAATATATATATGTCAATATAATATAACTTGATGCCGTACATTTTGGTAATTTCACAAGATTTATTTACGTCTGTTATAAAGGACTGATGTCCCCATCGTGAAACTCATTTAAAAAAAATATAATTCTCAGTCACATATACAAGAAGATATGGGCAAACTGATGATATACCTGGAGATGTGTTCAAGTTACTGGGAGAAGGTGGTTTGAAAACACTGACAAAACTAATGAACACCATATATGAAAGTGGAAAGTGGCCTAAGGGCTTTACAGAAGTTACAATGATTGCCTTAAAGGAAAAGACAAAAGCTACAAAATGCAGCGACCATCGCACAATAAACCTTATTGCACATACAGCGAAGATAATAGCAAAGATACTTAAAAGAAGAATTGAAAGGAAATAGAGGATGCACTTGGAGAAGATCAGTTTGGATTTAAAAGAGGAAAAGGAACCAGGGATGCAATTGGGATGATGAGAATTATAGCGGAACGAACTTTGGAGATAGATGAAGAACTGTGTGTTTGCTTCATAGACTGGCAGAAGGCATTTGACCGGGTAAACTGGACCAAATTAATGCAGATCCTGAAAGAAACAGGTATCGATTGACGTGAAAGAAGATTGATTAGCAAATTGTACATGGATCAGAAAGTTAGAGTACGACTAGACAGGAGGGAGACAGGAAGTGTGCAGATTGGAAGAGCAGTTCGACAAGGATGCTGTTTATCACCAATTCTGTTGAACTTGTACATCGAATGCCGTACCAAGGAAGCTCTGGATGGGCTCTGAGTCTTCAAATTACGAGGGCAAATTATTCAAAATGTGAAATAAGCAGATGACCTTCTGTTAATGGCTAAGGAAGAACTGTGCTACGGGGCATGATTGATAGACTAATTGAAATTGGGAGGTGCTATGGCATATACATGAATGTGGAGAAAACAAAAATAATGAAAATTTCGAGACAACAACCCCAGTCATAATAAAGATAGACCAAAAACAGCTGGAGAATTTGAAATGTTTTAAATATTTGGGTAGCTTGTTAACAGATGATGGAAGGTGTACTTGTGAAATTAAATCCAGGATTGCCATGGCAAAAGCTGCATTTAGCAAGAAGAAGAATCTTTTTACCAGCAAATTGGACTTAAATTTGAGGAAGAAACTAGTGAAATGCTACATTTGGAGCATAGCTCTGTATGGGGCTGAAACATGGACACTTAGGGCAGTAGATCAGAAACATCTGGAAAGTTTCGAAATGTGGTGTTGGAGAAGGATGGAGAAGATCAGTTGGACCGATTATGTGAGAACTGAAGAAGTGTTAATTAGAGTCAGTGAGCACAGGAATATCCTACACGAAATAAGAAAACGGAAGGTTAATTGGATTGGTCATGTTTTACGCAGAAACTGCCTTCTAAAAGAAGTTATTGAAGAAAAGATAGATGGACGGGTAGAAGTGACCAGAAGACGAGGAAGAAGACGTAAGAAAATGCTGGAAGAACTTGGGGACAGAAGAGGATAATGTCATTTGAAGGAGAAAGCTCTAGATGGCATTAAGTGGAGGAATTCTTTTGGAAGAGACTGTGGACCTGTCGTCTTGAGAGATTACTGATGATGATGATGATGATGATGATGATGATGGGCAAACCAAAACGATGTTATTCAGCAGTTCGAAAAGAACGATTGAATTTCAACTAAAAACTTTCATTGTACACCGTTCCTGTCATATGTAATATGATTTTATATACAAAAACTCAATTATATACCTGTTTAAGATAACACATTTTATAAATATATATGTATATAATATAACTGGAAGCCGTACATTATGGTAAATTCACAAGATTTATTTACGGCTGTGATAAACACCCGATGTCCCCGTCGTGAAACTTATGTTCTTAAAACACTGTCATTCTGTCACATATACTAAAAGTTATGAAAAAGAAATTGATGTTATTCAGCAGTTAGAAAAAAAGATTGCATTTTCAAATAAAAACATTCATTATACTCCGTTCCTGTCAATGTAATATGATTTTATGAGCAAAAAACGAATTATTTACCTGTTAAATATAAGATATTTTATATACATTTATTTGTATGCCAATAATTAAATTCACACCGTACATTTTGATAATTTCAGAAGATTTATTTACGGCTGTGATTAACAACCGATGTCCCCATCGTTGAACTCATGTTCTCAAAATACTGTCATTCTCAGTCACATAAACAAGACGATATGAGCAAACCAAAATATGTTATTCAGGAGTTCGAAAAGAAAAATTGAATTTTCAACCAAAATCATTAATTCTACTGCGTTCCTTTCGTATATTATACGATTTTGTATGAATAAATCTCCATTATTTACGTGTTTAAAAAACCATTGTATAAACATTAGATATATGCATATAATATAACCTGACACCGAACATTTTTGTAATTTCACAAGTTATATTTACGTCTGTGATAAAGAACCGATATCCACATCGTGAAACTCATGTTATTAAAATACTGTCATTCTCTGTCACATATACAAGAAGATATAAGCAAACCAAAACGATGTTATTCAGCATTACGAAAAGAACGATTGGATTTCAACTAAAAACATTCGTTTTACTCCGTTCCTGTGATATGTAATATGATTTTGTATGAAAATACTCTATTATTTACGTGTTTAAGATAAGACATCATATAAACATCTATATATATGCATATAATTTTATTTGACACCGTACATTTCAGTAAATGCAAAAGATTAATTTACGGCTGTGATAAGAACTGATGTCCCCATCATGAAACTCATGTTCTTAAGACACTTTCATTCTCAGTCACATAAACAAGAAGATATGAGCAGACCAAAACGATGTTATTCAGAAGCTCGAAAAGAACGATTGCATTTTCAACTAAAACATTCATTCTACGCCGTTCCTATCATATGTAATAGGATTCTATGAGCAAAAACCCAATTATTTACGTGTTTAAGATAACACATAGTATAAACATCTTTATATATGCATATAATTTAACTTGACACCGTATATTTTGGTAATTTCACAAGATATATTTACGGCGGTGATAAAGAACCAATGTCCTCATTGCGAAACACACGTTCTTAAAATACTGTAATTCTCAGTCATATATACAGGTATCGATTGGCATGAAAGAAGATTGATTAGCAAATTGTACATGGATCAGAAAGTTAGAGTACGACTGGACACGGGGGAGACAGGAAGTGTGCAGATTGGAAGAGGAGTTCGACAAGGATGCTGTTTATCACCAATTCTGTTCAACTTGTACAGCGAATGCCTTACCAAGGAAGCTCTGGATGGGCTCGGTGACTTCAAAGTAGGAGGGCAAATTATTCAAACTGTGAAATATGCAGATGACCTTGTGTTAATGGCTAAGGAAGAAACTGTGCTACAGGGCATGA
Organism: Cryptotermes secundus; assembly: GCF_002891405.2. Classification (NCBI taxonomy): domain Eukaryota; kingdom Metazoa; phylum Arthropoda; class Insecta; order Blattodea; family Kalotermitidae; genus Cryptotermes; species Cryptotermes secundus. The sequence continues at coordinate 149,669 of NW_019738885.1, forward strand.
TTGATAGACTAATTGAAATTGGAAGGTGCTATGG
>NW_019738885.1:150235-218708 GCF_002891405.2 Cryptotermes secundus
TGCCTACCCTTTGACCTGTCCAGCAAGGGAGGCCCTGCCAGTAGCTACGCTACCGCTGGTATAGCTCTCAGGGTCCTTGGCATACTCGAACCCCCTCACCACGATAAGGTGGAGACATCAACGAGGGGGAGGGTTCGAAGTTCGAAAAGAACGATTTCATTTTCAACTAAAAACATTCATTGTACTCCGTTCCTGTCATATGTAATGTGATTTTGTATGAAAATACTCTATTATTTACGTGTTTAAGGTAAGACATATTATAAACATCTATTTATATGCATATAATTTAACTTGACAACGTACATTTTGGTAATTTCAGAAGATTTATTCACGGCTGTGATGAAGACCCGATGTCTCCATCGTGAAACTTAAATTCTCAAAATACTGTCATTCTCAGTCACATATACATGAAGATATGAGCAAACCAATATGATGTTATTCAGCAGTTCGAAAAGAACGACTGCATTTTCATATAAAAACATTCATTGTACTCCGTTCCTGTCATATGTAATATGATTTTGCATGAAAATACTCTATTATTTACCTGTTAAAAATAAGATATTGTATAAACTTCTGTATATATATATATGAAAAATTTAGTTGACACCGTACATTTTGGTAATTTCACAGGATTTATTTACGGCTGTGATGAAGACCCGATGTCTCGATCGTGAAACTTATATTCTCAAAATACTGTCATTCTCAGTCACATATACATGAAGATATGAGCAAATCAATATGATGTTATTCACCAGTTCGAAAAGAACGATTGAATTTCAACTAAAAACATTCATTGTACTCCGTTCCTGCCATATGGAATATGATTTTGTATGAAAAACTATTATTTACGTGTTTAAAATAAGTCATTTTATAAACGTATATACAGGGTGTCCCAGGAGGAATGGACCAAACTTCGGGAGGGTGTTCCTTATGTTAAAGTATGCCGATATAACCCAAAACACCTAAGTCCAAAGTTGAACGGTTACGGACATATTGGCCAGAGAAATGTCAATCTTTGACCGGCGTTGCACACTTGTTGATTACAAAATACATATTAAAACTGTCAGAAATATGTGGATTCTGTAATGTTAATAATGTACATAGCATCAAACTAACTTGTGAGTGACATGAAGCCATAAAATTGAAGTACAAAGTACTCGCTCGCCATGTCGTAATTGTCCTTAGGGTTTCCAAGCACTATACATGACACATGACTGGCAAGCGCTGACGTAACGTGCTGACTGCGCGTTCTGATAAAGCCAACTACATAAGCACGGCTAGGGTGAATCATCGCACTCAAGGACAAACATAGATAAGGCCTCTTAGCTGAGAGGTACAGTGTATGGACCTGCCAGAAGACCACACTTTTCTTCGGCCATTATCTCCGAAACCGTTCAACTTTGGACATAGGTGTTTTGGGTTATATCGGCATACTTTAATATAAGGAACACCCTCCCGAAGTTTAGTCCATTCCTCCTGGGACACCCTGTATATGCATATAATTAACTTGACACGGCACATTTTTTAACTTCAGAAAATACACGTAGTTCTGCGCTTTTAGGTGTTAGTAAGGAGCTAATCTTAGATAAGTTTTGATTTCAGTGTTCCTAAGTCAGTCTCAGTGACAAATTTTCTCCATTTAAGTCCTCCTTTTTTCAATTCATTGTCTTCTAAAGAGTCATTTGAATAATTTCACTATATATTGAATATAAGAATTAGGACCTTTGAGTTGATAATTATGTGATTACATAACGTTGTCAACAAAACTGGAGCTCTTTTTAATGTGTGTTATCACTTAAACCATTCTGTTACTTCTTGTATTTGATTTTCCTTGCTAGATAACCTTGGATTCAGGAGAAAGTGAGAAGTTCATTAGTTTGTTGCATGTGACACTTGAAACATTATCACAGTTGCTTGAGGTGGGTACACTTAATGAAGCAGGATGCATCACAGAAGAAATTCTTTCATACCTAAGATCAACTGTCACAGTAGAGCCTACAGCCACTGTGAAATGTGTAGAGCAGGTAAAGGAAGTTACATTTTGTATTTTATCCTTTGTTGTTTAATACAAAATTACATCAGATGAATTGAAACAATGATCATCAAGGTTCTCAAGATAACCCTTACCCTTCTCGTTTTATGTGGCAGAGATATGTATTTGATTGTAAAATTCAAACACTGTTTTCTAAAAGCTTGGTTGTACAATTTATATGAGTGTTTTTGGAAAGAGTATGTCAGGGAAAATGTCACACTGTACTTGACTCATCCATTAATGTAAATAATTTTATTCGGAAAACTGTGTGATTATTGTATGAGGTTAAATGCTGATAAAGACAGATCACACCAATTACATCTCTTTGGTGCAACACAGTGTCATTTATGTCATGTTCTCATGGCTGGAGGGTTACCCTGAAGACAATGTAACAATGACAAAGGAAAATTCTTGTTGAAATGTGCTAGGCTTTCTGTTTGCTGTCTGTCACTTCATACTTGACAAAACTTATCTTTGCTATAACCTTTCATAGTTGGACAGAATACACAGAATATGCGGGGATTTATTTTGACTTTAATTGCACTGCAAAAATTAAACTGTATGAGTATACAGTGGGGTGAATTATTCATTGAAATATAGTGTATTAAATGACTGAAGTTATTACAAAATGAATTGTAGTTTGTGGCATGACTGGCCTCTGCTGATCCAAAATCGGTTTTCCATGTGTGAAGAAGTGTGTTGTGAAGGCTTTTTATTGCATATGCAGTATTCTAACCTGATTCTTCACTACTATCTTTTGGTTGAAAATTTTGATTTTTTAATGCAATCTATGCCTTATTCAGGGTCACCATGCAGTAACAGTTACATTAAGCAGGAATCCTTGTTTAATTTTCCTCTCTTTAGAGTGTTCCCTCATGTAACATTCATTTTCAGCCATGTCAGTAATCTCATTGTTAAACTTTCTCCATTTAAGGATTTTTCAGTTAAATCCTCAAATCTACCACTCAAAGAAACCTTGAACAGGACTTGACTATGTAAGGAACAAATAATTCTTTACGGTACAGTGTGATTGGCTGGGTAACAGCGAATTTGTGACTGAAGGATGAGAGTTCTGTAACAAATGAGTGTAAAGATCAATGAGGCATGCAAAATCATAAAGGGAATGATATTTTTATTCTAGTGTGGGAATATCCCACAATACAGTAAAGAAGGTCGATTTGGACGAGGAATCTAGGAAGCAAATTCTGTATGAATTCCATGACGCACCCCTGGGTGGAAACAGGGGCATGAATAAGACTTACAAGGAGATCAAGAAGACTTACGCGTGGGCTAACATGAGACGGGAAACGGAGGACTATGTGAAGAAGTGCCGGAGTTGTCAGGTGAACAAGTTACTAACACCCAGGAAAATGGCTCCGATGTAGACAAAGACTACGGCGTAGTTTAGCCTGGACATAATAGGACCACTGCCAGAAACTGAAAAGGGAAATAGATATATCTTAACCTTTCAGGATGACCTGAGCAAGTACGTGATAGCCGCACCGATGCGCCCCCATGATGCGGAGACGACAGCTAGGGAGTTTGTGACGCAAGTTGTTCTAAAATATGGGACCCCGAATACGGTGTTAACTGACCAGGGCGCCAGCATCCTTCAGTGACGTGTTTAGGAGCACGTGAAATGTGCTTAAGATAGAAAAGATTCAGTCGATCGCATTCCATCCGGAAACGTACGGCGGACTCGAGTGGAGTCATCGTGTATTGGCAGAATACCTAAGACACTATGTAAAGGAGATCAATCGAACTGGGACGAGTAAATACCGTTTGCCATGTTTACGTATAACACGACCGAGCACTCAGCCACAGGTCACATACCCTTTAAATTAATTTTCGGTCACAACTCCACTTTACCCTCAGCACTGGCGGACAGCCCCAGTCAGCAGTATAACTACGACGACTATGTAATAGAATTAAAAAACCGACTACTAACAGCCCACCAGGATGGTAAGGAAAACTTGATGTTGAGTAAAATCAGAAGCAAGAAACATTACGATAAGGAAACTGAGAGATTAGAACTCCACGGAGACAGAGTATTGCTGTATGACGAGACAGTGCGACGGGGAAATCGAAAAAACTAAGCTCCCAGTGGATAGGAACTTACGAAATTGTAGCAATAGACAAGGTCATTGTTAGCATTAAGAGGGGAAAGAGAGTGAAAAAAGTGCACGTAAATAGGGTAAAGCCGTTTTATTAAGACCGTGGGGAAATACATAAGGAACTTGGAAGATATGAAAGTTCTAAAAAAAATATATATATTATATATATAGGTACTATGCGTGAGAACAAAAGAATAGCAGCACCAATTTTCTTTTGTAGATGGGAATCCAAACGATATCGCTGATAGCGTGGACGGTATGGATGGTTATAGCAAGGGGCTAGGCTTCAGACATCGACGACTTAGAATATACTTTGGAAAAGTACAAGGAATCGCCAGGTATCTATTATGAAAACATAGGTCAAGCAAACTTCTACAACACAAACTGGAGAACCATAGTGTATGTGGACCTTAAACAAACCGTCAATCAGTCGGCAGGAATAGAACAATATATTACGCACATAAGCAGACTGTGACACGAACTCGCCGTAAAGAACCAGACGGAGTGTAATTATTTCCGTGACATAGCAGAACATAAAGTTCGACAAATCAAGGGGACTGAAAAATTACTGCTAGAGGTAACTGATCCAAAATACAGTGGAAAACACATAAGGAGGGGAGTATTTAATTTCGTTGGTGAAATTAGTAAGATTCTTTTCGGAACTAGGGATAATGATGACGCTAAATATTACAAAGAGCAGATACGACACTTTGAAGAGAATTCTGATTGTATGACATACCTGTTGAAACAGTTGTCCGTAGTAAAATCCACTCTAGGGGCCATAAACGAAACCCTCTCGGATATGGAGTACAATGAGGATGTCGTAAAGAGGGGACTATCCCATATTAAGGTGTATGTAGAATCAGTGGTTTCAAATACCACCCGCGTTACTGATGCTTTGGCTAATAAGTTTACGGTAGAAAGCCACATTGCACGCTTGAATGAGGCATTGAATTCTCTACAAAGAAGCCTCGATGTACTGATCGATAGCATTATCAACGCGAGGAAGGGAATGCTGCAACCGCATGTGGTAACCCCCAGCCCCCTGAAGGAAGTCTTAACACGAAGTTTCCCGTCTTTTCCTAAGGAAACTATGGCTCCCTTCTCCTTGAGCAAAGACTCTATAAACATACTGTTTAAAATTTGAGTGATGTCATATTGGGTTACGTGGTAGAGTTACCACTGGTGAACAGAGGAAATTTTAAGGTAGTCAAAATGACTCCAATACCATTAGCGCTAGACTTAAATAAGTTTCTGTACATTGATACAGCTAAATCCATGTTGTGCAAGACAATATTAATTAATGTTAACCGAAGACGAGCTAGGGCAATGTAAAACCAAGGACTCCAACGCATATGTGTGCAAACAAAAACACCCTTTAATGTCTAGCCATGTACAGGAGTCTTGTTACATTAGGCTACTTCAGTCAAATGAGAGGATCCCAAGGAGCTGTGAAACTTCAATAGCGAAATTAACTAATACTGTATGGGTACAGTTATTGAATAACGAATGGATATATTTCTCCGCTTCCATAGACAGTGTAACAGTGTTATGTGACGGGAAGGAACCTGCTGACGTGGTGCTTAAAGGAGTGGGAAAATTACTTATCAACAGTGGTTGCAAAGGGTATAGCACCTCGGCGTTGCTGTAACTGTAACCAGTAATTCATCTGTGAAAGGAGGAGACCTGCACAAGCAAGTCCCCTCCGATTTGATTGTTGTGAGGAACTCAATATGAAGGTAAAACTTAGTAGCATACAGTTAGATATTAAGTTCAAGCAAATTGTTTCCCACTTAAATGATTTGAAATATGCTAGTTTCAAGGTTTCTGACCTAGAAAGGAAATACAGGAACAAGAATGGAAAAACAAGCACATCAGCAGCCATATATCTTATTCTGTAATGGTATATATTATTTTTGCAATTATTGGTCTGTATGCACTCTACAAACTGTGTAGATATGTAAGGAACCGCTGGTTACACGCCGGCAACCCCAGGACGACCACCGCGCCGGCTATGAAAGCAATTACAGCAACAGAATCTGGTGGAATGGGGAACACTGTAAATATAAACATCAAGACAAGTAATGAGAACTTGGTCGCAAGCCCCGAAACCATTCCCCTCCGAGGATCTACCCAATCCTTGCAAAACGGAACCCTTACCCGGAGGTCCCTTAGACGGCGGCTAGCTAAATCATATTTCTAAGGACACATTGAAGTGTAAATGGTCCTTCCACTTAACGGGGGAGGTGTTGTACAGGGTTTGTCCGAAAAGTAATGTCAGTGAGTCGATTAAAAAACTTTTATGGATTAGATCGGTGCAACACATTAAAAGGCTTCAAAATAGGCTTCTTCTGCGTCGATACATCGATTCCAGCGAGATTTCTAGGCATCGAAGGCGTCATGGTATATGCGTTATTGTTGTATAAAAGCTATTTCATTTGGTAAAGGTGTTGTATACGCTATGTTATTTCATTAGCATTTACTCTTAATATGTTATTCCATTAGCATTTATTATTAATAGAAATGTAACAGAAATGGTAGCGACACATGAGGACGCAAGGATGCAGTTGAGATAACCAACGATCCCCAGCGTTTTCCAAACGCGTCCAGCCTAGGAAGCAACAGACCTGACTTTTGCGCCGGTAACATCCACGATACGCCAGGGCCGGGCACCCAGCGAGGAACTTCGGGATACAACAAAAAACACTAACATAAAGGTAGCAAAACAACCCACACAATAGGAAAACTAACAAATGAAAAACGAGAAATAAACCCATAGGAACAAAGTGGGATATATAAAAAAACATGCCAAAGTTGCCAAAAGTATACATCGGCCAAACTGGTAGAAATCTAGTAACAAGATTCAAGTGACACATAAGAAATATAAGACTAAATGAGGAAGAACCACCTTTCGGCCAACAGGACTTCCATATACACTCAAGTGCAAAAAGTCATGGGATGGCAGTAGGTAAATTTATTTTTAAGTGGCGCCACTGTCCCTTGACGGCTTGGGAATGCCCAGTTGTGAAGAGTTCTCTCGTGAGTCACGTTGAACACCGGCCAGTCTGCTCATGGCAAGCCGACGTGAATTATCGGAATTTGAACAGGGCATGATAGTGGGTGCCGGGCGGGTGGGACATTCCATTGCCGAATTTGTGCGGTCATTCACCATTCCTCGATCCACGGTGTCACGTGTGTACCGGGAATACCTTGTGAAAGGCATTTCCACTCACCGTGGACAGCGCAGTGGCCGACCACGGGCGCTTAATTATCGTGACCAGCGGCGTCTAGCTAGAATTGTCCGTGGTAACAGACAAGCGACACTGGCTGAAATCACATCCACATTCAATGCAGGAGGTACCAGACGCATATCCAGCAGGTCAGTGCAGCGTTCTTTAGCTTCCATGGGATATGGGAGCAGAAGACCGACCAGAGTGCCTCTGTTAACACCACGACACAGGACACAGCGCCTCGCCTGGTTTTGTGACGTCGCCAATTGGACCCTGGAGGACTGGCAACACGTGGCGTGGTCCGATGAGTCACGGTACTAGTTGTTTCGGGCGGATGGCAAACCCCATGAGGCCATGGACCCCAGTTGTCAACAAGGCATCGTGCAGGCTGGTGGTGGTTCCATACTGGTGTGGGGTGGGTTCACGTGGCATGAGTTGAGTCCGCCCGTCCACCTAAACACGTCATTGACCGGTGACCTCTATGTTACACTGCTTGGTGACCATTTGCAGCCCTTCATGAACTTCATGTACCCCACAATGATGGGATATTCCAGCAGGACAATGCACCGTGTCATCAGACCGAAGTTGTCCAGAATTGGTTCGAGGAGCATTCTGAAGAGTGGTGTGGCCACCACGTTCACCCGACATGAACCCAATCGAGCATTTATGGGACGTGGTGGTGAAGTCCATTCGCACTCAAAATCCTGCACCTACAAATACCAGGCAGCTGTGGGCCGCTACCAAGACGGCATGGCTCAACATCTCTCCAGAGTTCTTCCGTCCACTTGTGGAATCGATGCCACATCGAGTCGGTGTACTTCACCGTGCTAGAGGGGGTCTTACACGATACTAGGTACCTATCCCATGACTGTTGGCACTTCAGTGTATATCGTTTTAATAAGTTCAATAAATTGATAGAAGAACAAAAACACACAAAAGAAAGTAATAACCAACGTACCATGTTCGACCTTATAATACAACATCAGAACACGCCCACATCAACGTCACAGGTACAGGAAATATAAATTACATGGCACAGCACACTCTAGAACAGTGCAAGGAACACAGCAAGCCACGAACAAACACGGACAATACTAAGGTTGGAGAAAATCCTTAATATTGTAACGTGTCTGGAATCCAGAAGAGTTGCTTCTATGGAAACACTAGAATAGACCGTTACATAGGAAGTAACAATAGCGGCACTGTAATCCCAACAGTGAGCCGTTGTATAGAGAACATCGAATCTCCACGGTTACGACGAACACGCGAAGCGTTCCCACAGAGACAACGCGATAACAATGGGTTATTGCGTAGGAAACGCGGAGCCAATAAAGCAACGTTTCCACTGCTATAACAGAGGATTCATTTGCCTAGCAGCGGCCAAGGTTATAAATAGCCCAGTTTCGACGAGAGAGAGTCAGTCTCGGATCGTCTGTCTAAGAAGAAGAGTCTCGGATCGTCCATCGGAGAAGAAAGTCCTTATCTAGCTGTATAAGAAGCCAGCCTTGGAATATCTGCCGCAAAAGAGAGCCTGCTAGAAACCGCCAGAGAAGACAGTCCAGCATCGCCGAGAAATTGTGTAGGCTAACAATTGTAAAGCGTGTGATTGTGTAAGCGTGAAGAACAATAAATTTTCTACGGAATTTGAGACCTACGTGAGTTTATTTGTAGCGAGACACACAAGACACGCTACATTGGTGTCAGAAGTGGGATTGAACTACATACTTAACTGACAAGATTCGAACCCAAGACACGCTACACTGGTGTCAGAAGTGGGATTGAACTACACACGTGACTGACAAGATTCGAACCCAAGACACGCTACAATATATATACAGTAGGGCCTCTGAAATGAATACAATTGTAATATTGTAATATGTACTTAGACTTTTGATCATACTATGTACTATTTTAATGTGCAATTTTTGTTTTAGCCAAGAGGGTGTTTCATGAGACAGTTGAAACCGTCTGTCACAAGCCTGATAAATGTTATAAATTCCTGACCTTTTAACACTTCGATAACATGTTCCCCCAAGCTGAAGAGTAGAGAGTCTAGTTTTTTTGGTTCGTCCACGCGCGATGCTGCAAGTAAGTACACAACTGAACCTTTAAACTCTGTACTCATGACTCCCCCCACCCTCTTTGGCCCTCTTCTTAAAGTTAAATATACAATACCAGTAAGACTAAAAACAGGAGGAGACTTCTTCGAAAATCTGTACTGTATACATTATCTACATCTTTTACTTCTTTTAATAAAACAGTCTAATTTTTGAGCATAGAAATTGTCTTCAATTAGTAGGTCCCTTACCCACCTTACCCAGCAAGAAGATATTACATGGTGTCAGAAGTGGGATATCTTTGAAGACAACAGCTGGTTCATCCAAGTAAACAAGAGTTGTTAAAAATTGTAGTCACAAAGATTCAAAGTGATGCGAAAGATAAATTGTTAACTCGTGTCGAAAGAAACACTTGGAGACAAATTAAAGATATTCTAGAGGAAAATTACCTAGTAAAGAGGACATTAGAATATTATACGGGCTTGTTGTTCTCTTCAAAACACGGACCGTCAGAAACCGTAGCACAGTGGGGAGCTAGGTTAGATCATTTAGTCATGGAATTACGGGCAGAAGCCAGACATAGGCTCCTGGCGTTAGAGGAAAAGGATAATGAAGATTATGTTGAAGGTGGTTTGAAATTAATCGGAGAATTTTTGAAAGGAACCTTTATTTCGGGGCTAAAAGATGAACGCATCAGAGTTATAGTAAAAGCTAAAGGGGAGGATGTCTCCTTACCTCAGAGTATTAAAACAGCAATCCAAGAGGAGCGTGAGTTAAAGTCTCAGAGATATAGAAATCCCTCTAACGCCGTGGTGACGGGGGGGGGCGTGAAGGTACCCCTCCTTGCCACCACAGCTTACGCTGTAAGGAGTTAACACAATAATCCGGCTTTCCCTCAGCTAGGCTACTCCTGTTTCTGGGCTTCCTTCCTTACTTAAAGCTGCCACCATCTATTTTAACGTACGAAGGTTGGTGAAAATACTAAGAGAGGTGATGAAAGTAATATGGGCCCATAGCGCGGTAGTCGAGCGTTCACTGTGGCTGGCCCTTTCGTGCTTGTCACCTCTTCTTATTATTGGCGTAGAGCGGGCGTGTCAGGTCTGACCCGCCTCTACCTATCGTCTGTCATCTCTATGGTGGGAACTACCCCCTGACATATTGTCATAGCTCCCTCTTGACAACCCTTCATATAGTCTGCAGGTAGCAATGTATTACATTATTATGATTCTTAAGGGGGCGTTGATACCAAGGCTACTAAACGCTGCCTGAGTGGCAGGTGCCTATCCCTGTCCAGTAGTACCTCCCCTGAACTGTGATTGCATTCGGCTGCCGTCGGCTGTCTTGGTCCTGGTCGCTCGGGATCGGTCGTGGACAGGATGATTATGGAGGTGTGAATCACAATCCCGGTACATCCTGCCCTATCTACTCTGTCTATTTACACACTTATTTACATTATTTACAATATTAACAAGACCGACCCACAGTCGGGTCTGCGTAGTGACTTTACCTCCTGCTACTCTTCTTCATGTTCTCCCCTAAAATAATCTGCCCGTAAAGTTATACATATTAAAAGCCCACATACCATGTTTATCAGAAAAATATTAAACGTGACTATCACGCAACTGTGCGTATTCTACACACTACCCGCAATCTTAACACATACACCATAACACAGACATATTGCCGGACTATCTTCCTAGGCAATTACTTGTTACATAATTATTACTCTCCCTTAAGGGCTCGCCGAGCACACTGGAGTTCCTTTCAATATTTTCCACACACTTTTATCAACACTAATGTTTAACAACATGGCTTATATGAGTAAACGTGACTTACTTGACATAGAAGAATGCAGGCTAACTTCCAGCGCTCATAAGGCCCATCTTGACTAGAGCCTCCGGCTGACAACTGAATATTATCTTTGAGATCAGATCCCTATGTCTCCTGAATTCATTAATTTATATCTTTAATTTGCTAAATCAGCGGTTAATGAAAGAGGGAAGTTAATCCTCCTTTCGTCCTCAGTTTCTGGGTGGAAGGTTTCCATTGGCTACCTTGCGGCTGTGGGTGGGCCCTTGGTCCTCTTGGCTGCTGCTTACTTAATAATATCATTATACTCCAGTGGCCGAGTGAGGCAAGCTTCTTGCTAGTGCGATTACGCATACATGCTGATCGTCAACATTCTTAACCTAGTTGTCTCTCCAGGTGTTGACATACTAATGTAATGGCTGTAAAACACTTTTCGCAAGTCTCGAAATTTTAAGGCAATGTCTTAAATTTCCAATCTCAAAATTGGTCCGCAACAATCCCCAACTAAACCCTCAATGGTATCCAAGAAGCCTTCTCATAAAAAAAGAGAGAATAGGAAGAAGTCATCCTGGTGGGAGTCAGGAACCATCTATAAAGCGAGAAATTATGGCCGCTTCTGCGCTTAAGAATTGCTATAATTGCTTGAAACCAGGGCATATAGCAAGAAATTGCAATGATGCGTCGCAATATCCAAAGTGCTGCAAAAGAGGACATGTGATGGCACAGTGTTATCAGGGAAACCGGCCACGAGGTAGATCCGGCAGTCGGGGTTCACCTGCAGTGAAAGAGGCTGCATAAGAAGGGTGAACGCCCGAAATCCATCAGATGAGAGTGGAGACACCGCCACTCAAAAAGGCTGAGGAAGACCTGGGTTCTTCGGAGGACACTGGGCTTGTCGCAGAGAGTAAACGGAGGAAAAATTGTATAGACATGCTAATCTTCGGAGGGGACGCCCAGAGATGGCATAACCAGTTTCAGCTCTATGTAACTTGACCCAACTTCACAGTGGAGGCGGGAACTGGCTTAATAGAGACAGGCACGCAGATTTCTTTAGTAAGAAAGAAAAGTTTGAAGACACCCCCAAAAGAAAATATTTTCGAGACCTCCGTGACAATGCAAGGAATAACAGGAAGCTTTAAAAGTTTAACACAGGGCATTTACTTGGAAATTAATGAAAGAAAACCATTTTTATTTTATATCGTGGATGAGCTACCACGTAATATTGATGTCATTTTAGGACATAAATGATTGAAAATGGTTATGTGATGACTCGTAAGGCTGCTTTACCTCCTTTAAGCGAGGGTATTGTGAGAATTCCGAACAGAAAAAATGGTGTCCGATTAATAGAGAAACAAGAATTGTTACCTGGAGTTTATTGTGGTACTTCCTTAGGCGAATGCAATGGTGAATTTGTTTCCTATTTAATAGTAAACTTAACAGTAGAACCCAATATGACCTTACCCCTACCGGAAATAATTAAACCCCCATGTAAGTTTGAAAGGCTAAGTAAAGAACAGCTTTTTTTTTCACAACAAAGTTTGGACGAGTTGAATAAAAAATTAAGGTTGTCACATATAAAGGGATGTGAAGAAAGTATTAGAGAACTTTGTGAGGAATATGTTGACATTTTTAAATTACAGGGTAATAAGCTAAAAGCAACCACCGCTGCTATGCATCATATCCCCACTCCATCACATTAAAAAACTATAGGTTAGCAGAAACACACAAAGTGGAAGTAAATAAACAAGTTAAAGAAATGTTAGAAGACGCTATTGTAGTTCCGAGTAAGAGTGAATTCGAAAAAAAATCATAAAATAGTTCGAGTACGTTCAAAATTTTGTTAAAATTTCTTCAATTAACTTGGAATCACTGAAAGTTTTATTAAAATTCATTAAATGGTATAGTAATTATCAGAAATTTAGAGGAATTCCTTAAATTAGAGAAAATCTTTTATAAATTGGATGAAACTCTTCATTTGAACTTGAAATCGTCAAAGAATTTTAGGTGAAAGTTATGTAGATTTCGTTGAATTCGTTCATAATTCAGTTACAATTCCTTATAAATTAACTTGCGGTCATTCAATTTTTTTTTAATTTCCTGAAATATTATGTAAATGGTCAAAGAATCTGTTAGAATTACTAATATTACAGTGAAATCTTTCACAAATTGGTTGAAATTTCTTATATTAACTTGAAATCATCAAACAATTTTTGGTTAAATTTACATAAATTAGGTTAAAGTCGGTCAAAATTTGTTTAAAATTCTTTAAATTACATTGAAATCTCTTAAAATTTATTTAAAATTCATTAATAATATAGATTATATCATAAATTGAATAGAATTCCATAAAAGAAAGTGAAACCTTTCAAAAATTTGTTGAAATTCTTTGTATTAACTTGAAATCGTGAAATAATTTCTGGTCAAATTTACTTAAATTTGGTTGAAATCCTCCAAACCTTGTTAATATTCGTTAAGTTTAACTTGATATCACTCAAAATTATGTTAAAATAACATAAATAATATAGAAATCGTCAAGAAATTTGACAGAATTATATTAAATAAGATGAAATTTTTCACAAATTATTTAAAATTCATTTTATTAAGTTAAAATGGTCAAACAATTTTTTGTTAAAATTACATAAATTAAGTTAAACTCGTTCAAATTTAGTATAAAATTTCTTAAATTAACTTGGAATCACTGAAAATGTTTTTAAAATTCCTTAAATAATATAGTAATTATGAGAAAAATAAAAAGAATTCCTTAAATTAGAGTGAAATCTTTCAAAAATTTGTTGAAATTCTTTATTTTAACATGAAATCATTAAAGAAGTGTGGTTTAAAATTATTTAAATTAGGTTCATGTCGTTCAAATTTCAGATAAAATTCTTTAAATTATCCTGGAATCCCTCAACATTTGGTTAAATTTCGCCTAGTATTATGTCAATTGTCAGAATTTCTTAGAATTCCAAAAATTAGTGAAAACTTTCGCAAATTGCTGGAAATTATTCCTATTAACTTGAAACCGAGAAAGAAATTTAGTTAAAATTACATAAACTAGGTTGAACTTGTTCAAAATTTTGTTAAAATTTCTTAACTTGGAATCACTGATTTTTTAAATTCCTTAAATAAAATAGTAATTATAAGAAATTTTTAGAAAATTCCTTATGTTAGAGTGATATCTCTCAAAATTTGTTGAAATTCTTTATTTGAACTTGAAATCGTCAAAGAATTTTAGGTTAAAAATATAGAGATTTCATTGAATTTGTTCAAAATTCAATTAAATTTCCTTAAAAATTAACTTGGAATTATCCAAAATTATTTTAATTTGTTGAAATATTATTTAAATCGTCAAAGAATCTGTAATAATTTTTAATAATACAGTGAAATCTTTCACAATTTGGTTGAAATTATTTATATTAACTAGAAATCGTCAAACAATTATTGGTTAAATTCACATAAATTGGGTTGAAGTCGGTCAAAATTAGTTTAGAATTCTTTAAATTACCTTTAAATCACTTAAAATTTATTTAAAATTCTTTAGTACTATAGATTACGTAAAAAAATTAAATAAAATTCCATAAATTTTAATGAAATCTTTCACAAATTTGTTAAAATTCTTTATATTAACTTGAAATCGTGAAAATATTTCTGGTCAAATTTACTTAAATTTGTTTGAAATCGTTCAAACCACGTTAATACTCGGTAATTTAACTTGACATCACTCAAAATTTTCTTAAAATTCCATAAATAATATAGAAATCGTCAAAAAATTGGACAGAATTCCATTCCATAAGGTTAAATCTTTCACAGATTGCTTGAAATTCTTTATACTAACTTGAAATCGTCAAACAATCTTGGGTTAAAATTACATAAATTATGTTGAACACGTTCGAAATTAGGTTAAAATTTCTTANACTAACTTGAAATCATCAAACAATCTTGGGTTAAAATTGCATAAATTATGTTGAACACGTTCGAAATTAGGTTGAAATTTCTTAAATTAACTTTAAATCGTCAAAAAATATGTTAATATTCATTACATTTTCTTCAATTCATCAATAATTGGTTAGAAATAATTAGATAAAAGTGGAATCGCCAAAAATATGGTTAAAGTTCCATAAATTAGCTTGAAATTTGTTGCAAAATTGTTAAAATTCCTTAAATTAACTTGATATTGTAAAAAAATTGATAAATTCTTTAAATTGAATTAAAATTCTAAAAAAAAGAACATTCATTTGATAAATTCGAATTTGTACAAATATTGGATAGATTTTTTAAGATAATTTTTATACCATTCACAAATTTGTTAATATTTATTAAATAAATGTGAAATGTCCAAAAAGGCTAGACAAATTCCTTATATTAATATGAAATCGCACCAATATTGGTCAATATGCTATAAATTAAAATCTAATCCTAAAAGAATTTTTGATTATAATTCTATAAATTATTTTGTATTTGTTCAAAATAGGTTTAGATTAATTAAATTAGCTTGAAATCGTTCAGAATTTCCTGAAAATTTTATAAATAAACGTGAAATCGGCAAAAATGTTGTCATAATTGCTTAAATTAAATTGAAATATTTCACAAATTGTTAAAATCCTTATATTAACTTGAAATTTCCTAAAATGGGTAATATTCATTCAATTATCTTTAAATCGTCAAAAATATGTTAAAATTAACTAAATAAGAGTAAGATCCCCGAAATATATTTAAGGTTCCGTAATTTTTTTGAAATCTTAAAAAAATTGGTTAAAATTCCTTTAATTATTTTAGATATCACAAATATTCAATACAATTCTTTAATTAATCTGAAATCCTTTTAAATTTGGAAAAATTCCTTAGATAAAAGTAAAATCGCCAAAAATTTTGTCAAAATTTCTTACTTTAGCATGAATTCGTGCAAGAAATTGTTTAAATTTCACTAATTAACTAGATATAGTCAAAAAATTTTTGGTTAAAATTTCATAAATTAGGTAGTTATCGTTCAAAACGTGTTTTAAATTTTATAAATTTTCTAGACATTATTCACGAATTAGCTAATATTTATTAAATAAATGTGAATTGGTGAAAATGTTTGACAAAATTCCTTAAATTAACATGAAATCATCCAAAAATTGGTTAATATTCCATACATTAACTTCCAATCGTAAAAGAATTTTTGATTATGATTCGATAAAGTTCGTTGACACCGTTCAGAAACAGTTTTAAATTCTTTAAATTAGCTTAAAATCTTTCAGATATTTGAGAACATTCCTTAAATACACTTGAAACCGACAAAATCATTGTCAATATATTTAAATTAAATTGAAATCATCCACAAATTAGTCAGTCTCGGAATATCCGCCAGAGGAGACAGTCTAGTATCGCCGGAATATTGTGAGCAGTGATTGTAGCACTGCAAGTGTAAACGGTTTGTAAAGTGTGTGTAATGCGAGCGAACAGAATAAAGTCGCTATATCAAAGAACGGCGTGAACTTATTTGTAACGTGACACACAAACACGCTACATTGGTGTCAGAAGAGGAATTGAGCTACACACGTGACTGACAAGATTCGAACCCACCACGCTACAATATTTATTCATGAAAAATGCTTAGAAAATGAAAATGACAAATTCCAGAAGAGCCTCCCGCGGCCCAGTAAAAGTGATGCCAGGGCCCACTACTAGGCCGCGGCCCGGCGGTTGAGAAGCACTGCTATAGGGAGCCCTCAGTACGCTTTTGAAGCATGGCACCAAAGTCCAGGGACACTCTGTATAAAGTAAATGTATCGCATGTTCACATCAAACTGAAGAACGGTTTCAGTTAAATTTTCCCTTGGGATCAGCAACGTCACTACATCGCTGAAGCTGAATCTGCTTATGGCAGCCTCTGAACTGTCGCCACTGATTACATAAGAGCATACATTTGTCTTTCAGGAAGAGGGCGTCATGTGTTACATTATTTATTACTAGCTGTGCCCGGCCTCGCCTTGCTGTGGCTCAGTCTGCCCGTTCTTCCCAAGTTTGATTTGAAATTACTCGACGCATTCCTTCCGCTCCGCGAGGACGACGACCTAAGCTTGTTCTTCTGCGAGGCATTATTGGGATGAACTAAAGCAGATCGATTGCACTGAAGAAATGGTTCCTCAGAGGTCTGAGGGAAGAAAGTTTGGATGGTAGGAAATTTCAAATGGCTATTTCCACTTTCTCCTAGACCGACGTGTGGTCAGTACCTTGCCCAACGTTTACCTAAAGTATGTGTAATATAGGCCCATTACAGAGAAAAGTATATCGCATTAATACATCCGGTATCTCGAACTGCCTAACCGAACTTCGCCTAGTCCGCCAGACGTGAAATCTAATCAATTGTTCTTTCTAAGTTAGTCATCCAAATGAATCAAGCAGAAATTCCTTTCAAATTATTTCGGATGACCCGATGTCCTGGGCACTATAAAGTTAGTGTCCAGCGCGTGAACATTCTCTGTCCCAGCACACGGACCTGACTTCGCCATTAAGACCACCTGAACTGTTGCGCGTGCTGCTTGCTACGTCACACATTCCTAAGTCTTTATTTTAAATTAACGAACACGAATGAGCGACAATGCTTTCATTAAATTCGTTGTGTATGCCACTCTTTCCCTGATCGTATATACTGCGACTCTCAAGTCAGCGAGATTCTAAATAAGACTGCCGTCTTCTAGGATTGTGAGGCCGTGCTGTTTGGTATATGTGTGTCAGCATTTCGGAGGAACCTCTTGCCTCCTTTTTCAGGATAAAATTGTGATTGTGACCTCGTGTAGTTTAGTTTCGGAGGAATTTCCAGTCTTCCATCTTCGTTGTAGAAGAGCGGGGTGTCTCACGGGTATCTGGAAACGTTTCGCGGCCTCCTTCTTCAGGGCAGAACATGGGATGTTAGCCGTGTAGTCTGTTAGATGTCTGCACGGAGGAATCTGAAGCCGCCATTAAAGTTTGAGAGGATACCGCTGTCACCATCTTTAGGGTTGGAGATTGCAGCCACACGTTGTGCATTGGGTGTACACTGCTGTTGTAAGACCCATAATTACATATGGGGCCACAGTATGGTGGCCCAGAACTAAACTCAAGACAAGCAAGGCAGACCTTAACAAATTGCAAAGGTTGGCTTGCTTGGGTATCACAGGAGCAATTCTAACATCTCCAACAGCTGCACTGGAGACACTCCTTGGACTCCCCCCACTGCATCTATAATTGGAGGCAAGGCCAGGGCAGTAATCTACCGTCTCCAGTGCAGTGATTAGTAGAAACCTAAATCCGATAGTTTCAGGCATGCATACATAACTCAGGACATGAAAAAAGAACCCATATTACAAACGAGGTCTGACAAAATAATACTGAGACATGTATATGAAAAACTATTCACAGTCAGATTTCCTGACAGGAGTGAATGGGAAGACGGGTTTTGGTCCGATAGAAAAGGGGGACTGATCTGGTATACAGACGGTTCCAAGATAGATAAGGGCACTGGAGCTGGTGTGTACTGCCATGGCACGAGGCGGAAACTTATTTTCAGCCTTGGGTAGTACATGACAGTATTCCAGGCAGAAGTATATGCCATTAAGGCATGTATTACGGAGAATCTAGATAGAAACTACAGAAATAGCAATATCTATATTCTATCTGACAGCCAAGCTGCACTTAAAGTGCTTGCCAAACACCACATAAACTCAAAATTGGTCTGGGATTGCCACCAAACTCTCATGGAACTGGAAAACATAACAGGGTACAATTAATATGGGTGCCGGGGCATGAGAGTATTGCTGGAAACTAAATAGCAGCCCAATTAGCTAAGATTGGAGCTGAACATCGGTTCATAGGACCTGAACCAGGCTGTGGCAACTATATAGGAGTCGCCAGAAAGGCAATCAGGGACTGGACAAATATGAATCACAAGAAATACTGCTGACCCTTGACTGGACTCAGGTGAGTAAAGGGACTCATACGAGGATCCTCTACTAAAAGAGCTAAGGAACTGTTGAAGTTTAACAGGAACCATCTACGATGGGTGGTGGGACTACTTACAGGACACTGTCACCTCAAAGGACACTTCTTCAAAGTGGTAATAAGTAACAGTCGAACTTGTGAGAGGCGTCAATAAGAAAATGAAACAGCCACACATATGCTGTGTGTGAATGTGAGGCTTTAGCTTATTTACGATTGCTTCCTTTGGGTCAATATTTTATGGAACCAAGTGATTATTTCGACGTCCCCACGTACATAATCCTACGCTTCATTCGACACGCAGGATTGTTGAGGGGATAATCAGAAGGGGAGGCACAATATCACTGTGGTCGCGGTGCAAGGGCCAAGAAAGCCCAGCCCTTAACAATTATTTCATTCATTCTTCTTTAGGGTTAGGTTAAAAAAGTGACACCGTGTAGTTTACCAAATTACTCGACGCGAATCCCAGAAGACAATGAATTTGTAGAAGAGAGGTGAAGTTTCTGTGTCGCCATATCGACTGCGCTTCTCGGGCTCCTTCAGTATTGCTCTTAGGCCTCAGTATCCGTTCAAAAATTCTCGCCCGTCTCAATATATAGGTCCATACTGAAACATTTTAAGGACAGAAAGCGTAATGATTTCTTCCCAGGGGTCGTTGTTGGTGTTATTGGCATTACATTAAAGAAAAAATCCCACGGCCAAATATTACCACCCAATATTGAAGTAAAAAACAATCTGTTCCGAATTTGTAATTTTCGTGAGAAGGGCGACAGATGAATTTTTATTGTGGGGGGGAATAATTGTAAATATAAAAAAGGCCTAAGCAATACCCATCCGGCCTAGACGACAGATGACAAGCAGGTTTGTTGGCAGATCCATCTACTGCGCAAAATTAGTACTACATGTACACCAGCACGTTCAGTGTTCAGTGCCTTCAGTGCTCTCTGAGCAGGGGTGTGTGACTCCCATAAGGGAGAGGGAAACATGCAGACCAGTCGTCTATGTTCAGCTGCATAAACTAGATAGTCTGGAAATGACGGGAATCGATCATGATACACCTATCGCAAATAATCGAATCGCATAAGTGTCAGCCAATCAGAGGATCTTAAATTTCGGTTGTAGGCTTTGGGCGGTTGTTTCAGTAATACTGAGCTAGAAATCTTCATTATAATCAATTAATTTCTAATTCTAGTAACAAAATGAAAGCCACCTGGATCATTATAAAATCATACACAGGTAGAAAAATTAGTAATGCAGGTCAGTTTTTAAACATTGATGGGAAGTTAACTGATAATCATGATGTGATCACAGATTAATAATTAATTTCGAACAATAGCTGGACAACATTAATACCAATAAAGTTCATCAGCATTTTCTGTGATTTGAAGAAAAATTTTGATACTGACAATATCTGTCTGTCTACCTATCTAAAGTAGAATTTTATGGAATAATTGGTAAGGCCAATGCATTGATAAAATCCAATGTGAAAGATAGGTACCAAAGGGTAAGTCTATTTTACTCATTGGAGGAATAATTTAACTTCAATATTAATTAATGTTCTTGGTCCATTATATGCTGGATGCCTAGTAGTATACTTTTATGTTTCATTATAGTAGTCTTGTGTCATTAGTGTGCTGTATTCTTTCACGTATATTTGAAAAGTATGTTAATGATTTACTCACTGTGATTTGTCTTTGATAATATGTGTAATTGTTATGGGTTAAATATAAATAATTTTTATTTTTGTCATTGAGGTGATTTGTCCTGTTTTCTTATACTGTTAATATATCCACTGTTCTTTCAGCCCTGTAAGGATTAATGGAAAGTAAATAAATGACTGAATGTCTGTTTTAGTACATGATGTAATGTAGCACTTACACCATGTTTGTAATGTTTGCTGATGAATTATTTCAAGTTTAAGGTCTTTCATTCTGGTCCTTCACACTAACCAATTAACAATCAAATACCTTCCGTCATATGTGACACTTTTTTATGTTTTCCACCTCGTCACCACCTGCCTTACATGTTTCGGCTCACCGCGGAGCCATCATCAGAGGCATTTATAGTAGAAAAAGAAATCACCAACACACAAAACTTCACTTTGTCCAAGATAGCCACGTTCCAGTTAATTAAAATAATTACAAATAGTTAAAATTAGCCAGAATGTCGGTTCACTAAAAGTTTTTCACACACCACAGTAGCTTTCTTATTTGATTCGTCGTTAATTCTGTAAAATTATGTTTCGTTGTTTGAAGTAAGAATTCTTAAAATCCCTAGAATTCTTTCCTGTGTCTACACAAGCATCACAACGCACAGACAAGCAACATCAACTACCGACAGACAACACACGTCAACAACATCCCGAAGCAAAAAGATTGGGCCAAGCGGGAAAGAATTCTAGGGATTTTAAGAATTCTTACTTCAAATAACGAAACATAATTTTACAGAATTAACGACGAATCAAATAAGGAAGCTACTGTGGTGTGTGAAAAACTTTTAGTGAACCGACATTCTGGCTAATTTTAACTATTTGTAATTATTTTAATTAACTGGAACGTGGCTATCTTGGACAAAGTGAAGTTTTGTGTGTTGGTGATTTCTTTTTCTACTATAAATGCCTCTGATGATGGCTCCGCGGTGAGCCGAAACATGTAAGGCAGGTGGTGACGAGGTGGAAAACATAAAAAAGTGTCACATTTGACGGAAGGTATTTGATTGTTAATTATTTCAAGCTTTTGAGACAATATGTAATACTCTTACAGGGCTATGGTAAGGGCAGGAAGAGTTCGGTTGTCCTGTACTACTGATTCTGCTAGAATGCTGCACAAAAATATTCTGTGCAGCTGACATTTCTCTGAAACTGATTTCACAACAGCTGAAAGGGTACACCTTAACAGATTTGCAGTTCCATATGGCACAGATTCTGCTGCACAGTCACTCCCTCAACATCCTGATCATTCATTACGCACCTCTACTTTGATCCCTTGCCTTCAGGTTTAACTCCTGAACGTGAGCTTAATGTCCTACTGCCCACCAGAACCTACAGAAAGACACTTGTGCCCTCTGCTGTAGCACCTGTTCCTCTCCATGCAGACAGTCCTTCCACTTCCTTTCAAATGTCTGCAATCCAATCATCACCAACAGCAGGCAACACTTCTTCAGTGAAAAGAGCCTCCTATCTCTTAGGCTCTGAAAATATATACGCTTCTGGTGGGGCACTCAGGCATATCAGTTGTCAAAGTTCCTCCTCAAAGCCCAGAGCAAGGCGTTCTCTGCTGAAAGAACTTAATTTGGCTTCGCTTTCTGAATTGACACCTAGGAAAGGGAAATTATATGCGCAAATTCGGAAAAAGGAGAGTGCACTCCGCAGACTGAAAAAGAAATACAAAGGAGAGAAGTTGGAAAATCTCTGTGATGTGGACAGTGATCCACTCATGGAGAGACTTTCATCTTCTCTCAGTGTAGAGGCTGCCAGATTATTGGCAGCAATTATTAGGAACAGCAGCAGAGACCTCAGGGAAGGAGGTGGGATTTCGAAGAGAGAGTGTTGGCTCTGGCTCTCCTTAAGCATAATCTCAAATCCTATATGCTTCTCCGCACACTACTCCCCCTCCCATCCAGACAGTCCTTGCAGTCTGTCCTCAATACTGTTCCATTTAGGACAAGCATCAATGCTCATGTGTTTTATGCATTCGAACAGTCTCTGCAGAAAATGTCTGGTAGAGATCAATGTTGTTGTCTCATGTTTGATGAAATGCCAATCAGAGAGAACTTGCATTTCAATTAGAAGTTTGACTGCATTGAGGGTTTTGAGGATTGCGGAAGTCAGGGCAGGACTTCCAGCGTTGCAAATCATGCTCTGCCCTTCATGATCCATGGCCTGCAGAGAAAGTGGAAGCAGCCAGTGGCTTACTACTTTACTCGTAGAAGCACAAAGGCAGAGATGATTGTGCATTACTTGAAGGAGGTTCTTGATGCCTGTCAGAATGCTGGCCTGAAGGTGGTTGCCACTTTGTGTGACATGGGTGCCAACAGTGTCAAGGCCTTGAAACTGTTGGGTGCTTCCAGAACAAAACCACTCTTCAGATTTCGCAATCAAGAAATTGCAACAGTGTATGATCCACCCCACCTTCTGAAGTGCACCCGAAACCTTTTCCTGAAACATGATGTGCAGTTGAAGTCTGAACATGTGGGCACCCAACTTCCTGTTATTGCTAAGTGGGACCACATATTGAAACTGTATGAAATCGGCAAAACCAAACCAGTTCGCCTGTTGTATAGGCTGACAGACACCCACCTGAACCCCAGAGCACAGAGCTCAATGAATGTGCGCTTGGCTGCACAGGTCATGAGCCATACTGTTTCAGTAAGCCTCAATGCTCTAGTGGCCACAGGTAAGCACTATATGTTTCTTTTATGAATGAAGTAACTAATAATGAGGACTACTTTTCAAAGTTACTGCCCTAGAACCCAGTTGTAATCAAACAAACGTCATTATCATCTGACTTGAATTGACTTATGAAACTGTATATCAATATACAAGTTATGTAGAATATGTCACAAATATTGTTTTTAGGATAATTAAGAAATATTTGAAAAGCAGACGACACTATCAGTGATATAATTAAGGTGAATTAGGTGGCAAAGATTTTAATATGAGGAATAATGTAATGAAATGTACAAGTACAGCAGTACCTGCTGGTGACATGGAAGTGCTCTCAGTAGCTTACGTCAGTGGTTCCATTGCCAGACAGGTGCTTCATGGTGTCAGCTGTGAAGCATGCTAGACATGCCTGGCATCTGAAATGCTGCTATCAGCCAGTGTCTTTAATTATTTCAAGGAGTGCAGTGATACAGAACATTCTCTCACCAATGCTTCTTAATTTTTGCCCATACCAGCCCTGGAAACTGACAGAGTAGTTATGAAATTACTGGAAGAATATGTGTGCCAACTAGTCACATGAGCATCATTAAATGTTTTGTAAGTTGGAGAAAGTATCCCTGATGACAAGCAGATGCAGTGCAGCAACAGAAACTACTGTGCAGCGAATGATAACATCGTCATCCACAGTTTAATTACGCACAAGAAACCTACTTTGAACTTGAGCTGCATCTCTTTCTGCTTTGCAAACACGTTGCAGTGAATGATAACATGGTCAACCACAGTTCGATTACATACACGAAACTTATTTTGAACTTGAGATCCAACTTTTCGCCTCTGTGCAAACATGTTTCCTTCGTCTCAGAATATTAGAACTTCACTGGGCCAGAGTTCATTCTGGCCTTTATCTTCAAGAAATTATATCTCAGTCGAGTGTATGGGAAATTGTTTTCTGACACACATGGGTCTACTTTGTGTGTAGGTAAGAATGAAGAGGCATTATTTCATAATTGACTTCCAAAGTTCAGGTTATCCACCTCAGTGTGAAACTCTGAGAAGCAGAATCAGTATCAGGATTGAATGTGGGTAGGACTATTTATGTAATTTCTTTACCTATTTCATTTTCATTACACTGTTATTCACTTCTGTTGTTATATGTGTATTCATTCTCTTGCTTTTGCCATATAATGCTACCTGTACTGGACTGGTGAACATGAACATATGATTTTCAATAATAATTGCATTTCTTTAACATATATTATTAATTTTTGCTATACAATCATATTCAGTACTGAACTGGAAGATGAATATGTACCAGATTGTCAATATTCATTACATCCTTTTATAAGATGTGTTACTTTTGCCATGTGAACCTTTCCATTACTGAGCTGGAATGTGAACAAATACCAGATTTTCAGTATTCATTATATTTCTTTAATATATGTTATTATTTCTGTCATATTGTTCTGCCCAGTACTGAACTGGTGAAGATGAATATATCAGATTTTCTTATATCATTAAATGCAGTCTTAATCTAGTTGACGGGTGTATTTCACATTCTCGAATTCCATCATTCTAATGAAAATAATAAATGGGAACATGAATATTGTTTCTTATAATATATGATTTATAAAACTTAAATGTAACCGGAAAACTGTGTTCTTTGTGGCTTTCAAGTGTAAGTTATAAGGAAATTATGAGGCTTAATATATGTATCTCTGATTGAAACAGAATTTTCTTTCAAGTTTCCCCACCTTCAGCTTTCCTAATTACAAGTATTCCATGTATGTTACAGTTCACGATGTGAACTTTTGGTTTAAGAGGTGTTTCATGTGAAAGAAAGGTTATGACTTTCCAGGCCTCATGACAAACTTTCTCCAGATAATTAATTTGCAACCTAATCTCTTGTACTCCAGAGCAGATGCTCTTATTCTGCTGTTACTTCTTTTTTTGGAAAGGGTGGGGGACAAAGTTTTAGAACTTCACTCAGATCCAACCCAAAGGATATGGGTGGAGTGACATTAAACTTACTTATGGAGCTGAGCCCTTCTTGAGAAGCTGTCAATTGTGCAGCCACTCAAGAATTTTCCAGTCTTTTGTAGATCCTGAAGGTTCATTTCTATGTTCACAAGAGCCCTCCACTGGTCCCTATCCTGAGCCAGATCCATCCAATCCAATCTATACCATCCTATCTCACTAGGTTACATTTTAATGTTGTCCACCCACCTACACCTTCGTCTTCCCAGTAGTCTCTTTCTTTCTGGCGTTCCCACTAATATCTTATATACAGTCCTCGCCTCCACATTCATGCTACATGCCCTGCCAATCTCATCCTCCTCGACTAGAGATATTGTACACAGTTCAAAAATGGAAATAGGCTGGAGGGCAAATAAATACTTTGAACTGTTCAATATCACTAGTCTAAGGGGATGAGGTTGGCGAGGCGAGGAATGCATATAGGTTATTAGTGCGAACGCCAGAAGGAAAGAGAGACTGCAGTACAAGAGATCTAAATGTATTTATTGCTAGTAGCGAAAAAAAACATTTTGTGGGTGGCGAGGGGGTGCAGTCAAAATAGTTGCTAAGGTAGCATACCTTCTTACCGATTGTGCTCTCGGCCCTGGAGGTCATTTTTAATTTAGTTATGTAAGCTGAACATAGATGGCAGCAGCGTTTCATCGAGGTGTCATGGCGGCCATGTTGCCAACCAATAACATGGAAGTTTCACGGGGCTGTCTCTGATTCAGCGGCAGGGTGCTGCAACTGAGATAGGGGAACGGGAAACACGGTAACTACTGTCTCTCTGAATGTCGGAAGAAACCTCAAGCAGGTCTCGACCAATCAGAGAACCTAAACAGACCAATTTGAATACCCACACTTATATGCGGTTATGGTGGATCAATATAGGCAAATTGGTAAGTATGCATTTTGATTTGATGTGGTTGCGAAACGAAAGTAGACATTTGCAAACGAAATTACAGCTCCATATTAAACATATTATTTGTGTATATGAATATTATGCTTCATTCCACAAATTCAATTAGAAACACAGAATTCTTTCATGCCTAAAATTTTTGAGGTCATCGTGAACCGTCATCCAAACGATATATGTTTTATGATATTGTGACATTTTCTGTCTGCTTACGACACGGCAAGGATTCGACCTTGTGGAGTGGACGACCCCCTCCAAAACGGAAAAGGAGACTTCAAGCCGAGGAGGAACCGGTAATGTAGAAGAACTGGCCTCCCCAGAGAGAGTGAATGTGCATTGGGAGAAAGCGATGGATGAATGGGATACAACTGGATCTTCTGGCGAGCTGAAAGGAAACCGCTCGAAACGAGTTGGCCTTAAGGAGGGAGCGGTTTTAACGGCCGGAGAACAGATGCCGCAAGAACAGCCTCCGAAGCAAAGGAACGGGGATGAACCGTTAGGCTATTCGGGACAAACAGCCTTAAGGAGGGAGAAGTGTGACATGTTGCGCAAGGGAGAAACCCCCCACCAGCAGTGAAGCGGCGGGTGAGTCAGCGCTCCGTCTCCCCCCCTCCGCATGGTGACGTAACGCGCAACGCGCGGTGACGTAAGACGGCGTGAGGTAACAGCGTTGATAAGCTATACGCAGACACTGTCACGTGGCACGCAACGACGCTGTTGACGCGGGCAACAGGCAACAGCGGACGGAATAAAAGCTGGCTGAGCAGAAAGCGTGAGTTAGTTGAAATCTGGCCATAGCCGAGTTCAGTTCCAAGTTCGTTCCGAGCAAGCCTACGAGCGAGTGTGTTATCAACAGTCCTCAAGGCAGCAACCTGCGAGCAGAGTTGGAATCTAGCCAGCGGCGAGTTACGAGTGAAAGTGTCTGATAATCAGTGACAGTTTGTGATAACTGAGAATTAATTGGGAGTGATGTGTGATACAGGGACATTTACATAGCTCCCGTACTGTAAACGTGTAGACTACTGAAGACAGAGTGAATTGATTTGCGAATAGAGTTATAAATCGTGAAACCCCGCAACAGTGTAAACAGATTTTTGCGATTAGGGTTATAAAGTGTGAAACCCAGCAACTGTGTGATAATTAATTGTAGCCGTTACTTGTAGGTTGTTGAATAAACCAATTAACAATCCGAACGGCGTCGTTAGTGTCAAAACACGTTACAACTGGTGTCAGAAGTGGGATTTGGACTTACACACGTGAACAACGAGATTCGGACTCGAAACACGTTACAATATGTTCTGCAACTTTCGGTTTATCCTAAAATTGACTGTTGAATGTAAAGGAGTTCCAAGAGTACCGTGATGGTGTTATAATTTTTGTATTGGTTCTTGCAGTATAGACATGAAAACGAAAACGTGCTGATACTGTGTGCTTGTCATCCAGCAAGCAAGGCATCAAATTCTTCAGCTTTCCAAGGGTTCCAGCACGGTATGTCTGTTTTAATTTATGGTGTAATTACTATGTGTTGCTTAATCCAATGAATAAATTAAGTTTAGTGTATGTCTGTGTTCAATTTATTCAACATAACCCAAAATTTTAGAATGTGTACCAAGTTTGTAATGTTTACTGAAGAATTATTTCTAGGTTTTGAGACTATTTGTTCTACTTTTACAGGGCTGCGTTATGGGCAGGAAAAGTTGGAATATCCTTCGCTGTTGATTCTACTAGAATGCTGCAAAATAAATATTTGTGCAGCAAATATTTCTTGGAAAAAATTTCACTACAGCTGATAGGGTATTTGTAGTTCCATCTCCTGTCCCTTCCTTCAATCCCTTGCCTCACAAGACTGTACTCATGTTGTATTTTCCACCACCTACAAGTCACTGGTGCCATCTCCTCTAACACATATTCCTATCCATGCACAAGTTTTTTCCAATTCCTTTAAAATGTTTGCAGTGCAACCATTACCAACAGCAGGTAAGAAACTTTGCAGTGAAAGAAATTTCGTTTCTCCTAAGAACTGTAAATATAAATGCTTCTGGTGGGGAACTCAGGCTTATTAATCATTGCAGCAAGCCACAACACTTTATTGGCTACAAGTAAGGACATGATATATTCTGACCGGCTTAGAGTGCATATATTTATTCATCTTATTCTTCTCTCTTGCACTACATGTATCGGCACTAAAGTGACATCTTGAGGTGCTTTACGATGTCCCTCGAACTACTGCGTTGCATGCCCTGTTGTCTTTAGTTTAAATTAACTAAAATATATATTCGTCATAAATATTGCTAAAATTTAAATATTAAAAATGTTAAACTGTTCAGGATTTGTCATCCTTATGTCATATTTCAGTAAATATGACACAAAGCCACAACACAAAGCACAATACACATGAAAGTAGGAAGAATAATCCGAAAGAAGAAGATAGGTGTGACTTGAAAGAAAGAAAGCAAGCAAGCAAGCAACGCAAAGCAAGCAAGCAAGCAACGAAAAGCAAGCAAGCAAGCAAAGCAAGCATGCAAGCAAGCAAGCAAACAACGAAAAGCCAGCAAGCAAGCAACGCAAAGCAAGCAAGAAAGTACCGTATACAAAGCAAGCAAGAAACGAAAAGCAAGCAAGCAACGCAAAGCAAGGACGCAAAGCAAGCAAGCAAGCAAGCAACGCAAAGCAAGCGAGCAAAGCAAGCAACACAAAGCAAGCAAGCAAGCAAAGCAAGCATGCAAGCTAGCAAGCATACAAGCAAGCAAGCATGCAAGCAAGCAAGCAAGCAAGCAACGAAAAGATAGCAAGCAAGCAACGCAAAGCAAGCAAGCAAGTACCGCATACAAAGCAAGCAAGCAACGAAAAGCAAGCAAGCAAGCAACGCAAAGCAAGCATGCAAGCAAGCAACAAGCAACGTAAAGCAAGAAAGCAAGCAACGCAAAGCAAGCAAGCAAATAAGCAAGCAACGCAAAGTAAGCAAGAAAGCAAGCAACGCAAAAAAACAAGCAAGCAAGCAACGCAAAGCAAGAAAGGAAGCAAGTAAGCAACGCAAACAAGAAAGCAAGCAAGCAAGCTAGCAAGCTAGCAACGCAAAGCAAGCGAGCAAAGCAAGCAACGCAAAGCAAGCAAGCAAGCAAAGCAAGCAAAGAAAGCATGCAAAGAAGCAAGCATGCAAGCAAGCAAGCAAGCAACGAAAAGCCAGCAAGAAAGCAACGCAAAGCAAGAAAGCAGGTAACGCAGACAAAACAAGCAAGCAACGAAAAGCAATCAAGCAAGCAACGTAAAGCAAGCATGCAAGCAACGCAAAGCAAGCAAGCAACGCAAACAAGCAAGCAACGCAAAAAAGCAAGCAAGCAAGAAACAAGCAACGTAAAGCAAGCAAGGAAGCAAGCAAGGAAGTAACGCAAAGCAAGAAAGCAAGCAAGAAAGCAACGCAAAGCAAGCAAGCAAGGCAAGCAAGCAAGAAAGCAACGCAAAGCAAGAAAGCAAGAAAGCAAGCAAGTAAGCAAGCAACGCAAACAAGAAAGCAAGCAACGCAAAGCAAGCAAGCAAATAAGCAAACAACGCAAAGTAAGCAAGAAAGCAAGCAACGCAAAAAAACAAGCAAGCAAGCAACGCAAAGCAAGAAAGGAAGCAAGTAAGCAACGCAAACAAGAAAGCAAGCAAGCAAGCTAGCAAGCTAGCAACGCAAAAGTAGCAAGCTAGCAACGCAAAGATAGCAAGCTATAAACGCAAAGCTAGCAAGCTAGCAACGTAAAGCTAGCATCTAGCAAAGCAATGCCAGCAAGCTAGCAACGCAAAGCTAGCAAGCTAGCAACGAAAAGCTAGCAAGCTAGCAACGGAAAGCTAGCAAGCTAGCAAGCAAGAAACGCAAAGCAAGCAAGCAAGCAAGCAAGCAAGCAAGCAACGCAAAGCAAGCAAGCAAGCAAACAAGCAACGCATAGCAAGTAAGCAAGCAACGAAACAAAGCAAACTAGCAAGCAACGCAAAGCAAGCTAGCTAGCAACGAAAATATAGCAAGAGAGGAACGCAAAGCAAGCAAGCAAGCAAGCAAGCAAGCAACGCAAGTAAAAGAAGCAAGAAAGCTACGCAAAGCAAGCAAGCTAGCAACGAGAGGAAGCAAACAAGTAAGCAACGAATAGAAAGAAAGCTACGCAAAGCAAGCAAGCAAGCAGGCAACGCAACGCAAGGAAACAAACAAGTAACAAGCAACGCAAAGCAGGCAAACCAGCAAGCAACACAATGCAAGCAAACAACGTAAAGAAAGCAAGCAAGCAAGAACAGCAAAGAAGCAAGAAACACAAAGCAAGCAAGCAAACCAAAACAAGCAAGGAATGAAAACTAACCAAGGAAACAAGAATCACAAAGCAAGCAAAGCAAGCAAGGAACGCAAAGCAAGCAAGGAACGAAAAGAAAGCAAAGCAGGTAAGCAGGCAAGCAGAGAAGAAGGCAATCAGGAAAGCAGGCAAACAGGCAAACAGGCAAGCAGGAAAGCGGGAAAGAAGGCAAGCAGGCAAGCAGGCAAAGAGGCAGGCAACGCAATGCAGGCTAGCAACGTAAAGCAGGCTAGCAAAAATAAGCATGTTAGCAACGCAAAAAAAGGTAGGAACGCAAAGTAAGCTAGCAACTCAAAGCAAGCTAGAAACGCAAAGCTAGCAAGCTAGCAAAGCAAAGCTAGCAAGCTAGAAAACCAAAGCTAGCAAGCTAGCAACACAAAGCTAGCAAGCTAGAAACGCAAAGCTAGCAAGCTAGGAACAAAAATCTAGCAAGCTAGCAAGCTAGCAACGCAAAGCTAGAAAGCTAGTAACGCAAAGCTAGCAACCTAGCAACGCAAATATAGCAACCGAGCAAGCTAGCAACGCAAAGCTTGCAAGGTAGCAACGCAAAGCTAGGAAGCTAGGAACGCAAAGCTAGCAAGCTAGCAACGCAAAGCTAGGAAGCTAGCAACGCAAAGCTAGCAAGCAAGTAACGAAAAACCTAGCAAGCTAGCAACGCAAATATATCAAGTTAGCTAGCTAGCAACGTAAAGCTAGGAAGCAAGCAAAGGAAAGCGAGCAAGCTAGCAAGGGAGAGCTAGCAAGCTAGAAACGCATATCTATCAACGTAACAAGGCAAAGCTAGCCAGCTAGCAACGCAAAGCTAGCAAGCTAGAAACGCAAAGATAGAAAGCTAGCAACGCAAAGAGAGCAAGATAGAAACGCAAAGCAAGCAAGGAAGTCAGCAAGCAAGCAACGCATATCTAAAAACTAGCAACGGAAAAATAGAAAGCTAGCAACGCAAAGCTAGCAAGCTAGCAACGCAAATCTAGCAAGCAAGCAAGAAAGCAAATAACGCAAAGCAAGCAAACAAGTAAGGAAGCAACGCAAAAAAGCAAGCAAGCAACGCAAAGCAAGCAAGCAAGCAAGCAACGCAAAGCAAGCTACGCAAAGCAAGCAAGAAAGCAAGCAACGAAAAACAAGCGAGCAAAGCAAGCAACGCAAAGCAAGCAAGCAAGCAAGCAAAGCAAGCAAAGCAAGCATGCAAGCAAGCAAGCATGCAAGCAAGCAAGCAAGAAAGCAATGAAAAGCCAGCAAGCAAGCAACGCAAAGCAAGCAAGTAACGCATACAAAGCAAGCAAGCAACGAAAAGCAAGCTAGAAAGCAACGCAAAGCAAGCATGCAAGCAACGCAAAGCAAGCAAGCAACGCAAACAAGCAAGCAAGCAACAAGAAAAGTAAAGAAAGAAAGGAAGCAAGCAAGGAAGTAACGCAAAGCAAGCAAAGCAAGCAAGAAAGCAACGCAAAGCAAGCAAGCAACGCAAACAAGCAAGCAAGCAAGCAACGCAAGCAAGCAAGAAAGCAAGCAACGCAAAGTAAGAAAGCAAGTATGCAAGCAACGCAAAGAACGAAAGCAAGCAACGCAGAGCAAGCAAGGAAATAAGAAAGCAACCCGAAGTAAGCAAGCAAGCAAGCAAGCAACGTAAAGCAAGCAAGCAACGCAAAGCAAGAAAGCAAGCAACTAAGCAACGCAAGCAAGCAAGCAAGCTAGCAAGCAAGCAACGCAAAGCTAGCAAGATAGTAACGCAAAGATAGCAAGCTATAAAAGCAAAGCTAGCAAGCGAGCAACGCAAAGCTATCAAGCTAGCAACGCAATGCCAGCAAGCTAGCAACGCAAAGCTAGCAAGCTAGCAACGCAAACATAGCAAGCTAGCAACGGAAAGCTAGCAAGCTAGCAACCCAAAGCTAGCAAGCAAGAAACGCAAATCCAGCAAGCAAGTAAGCAAGCAACGCAAAGAAAGCAAGCAAACAAGCAACGCATAGCAAGCAAGCAAGCAACGAAAGGAAGCAAACTAGCAAGCAACGCAAAGCTAGCAAACTAGCAACGGAAATATAGCAAGATAGGATCGCAAAGCAACGAAGCAAGCAAGGAAGCAACGCAAATAAAACAAGCAAGAAAGCGAAGCAAAGCAAGCAAAGTAGCAACGAGAGGAAACAAACAAGCAAGCAACGAAAAGAAAGAAAGCTATGCAAAGCAAGCAAGCAAAGCAACGCAAGGAAACAAACAAGAAACAAGCAACGCAAAGCAAGTAAACCAGAAAGCAACACAAAGCAAGCAATCAACGTAAAGAAAGCAAGCAAGCAAGAACAGCAAAGCAAGCTAGCAAACAAAACAAAGCATGCAAGCAAGCAACGCAAATCAAGCAAGAAAGAAAACAATGCAAAGCAAGAAAAGAAGCAAGCAAAACAAAGCAAGCAAGCAACTCAAAGCAAGAAAAGAACGCAAACCAAACAAGGAAGCAAGAATCACAAAGCAAGCAGAGAAAGCAAGGAACGCAAAGCAAGCAAGCAGGCAAGAAGAGAAGCAGGCAATCAGGCAAGCAGGAAAACAGGCAAGCAGGCAAGCAGGAAAGCAGGCAAGCAGGCAAGCAAGCAAGCAGGCAAGGAGGCAGGCAACGCAATGCAGGCTAGCAACGTAAAGCAATCTAGCAAAGAAAAGCATGTTAGCAACGCAAAAAAAGTAGGAACGCAAAGTAAGCTAGCAACTCAAAGCAAGCTAGCAACGCAAAGCTAGCAAGCTAGCAACTCAAAGCTAGCAAGCTAGCAACCCAAAGCAAGCAAGCTAGCAACGCAAAGCTAGCAAGCTAGCAACGCAAATCTAGCAAGGTAGCAAGCCAGAAAACAAAGCTAGAAAGCTAGTAACGCAAAGCTAGCAAGCTAGCATCGCAAATATAGCAACCGAGCAAGCTAGCAACGCAAAGCTGGCAAGGTAGCAACGCAAAACTAGCAAGCTAGGAACGCAAAGCTAGCAAGAGAGCAACGCAAAGCTAGCAAGCAAGCAACGAAAAACCTAGCAAGCTAGCAACGCAAATCTAGCAAACTAGCTAGCTAGCAACGTAAAACCAGGAAGCTAGCAAAGGAAAGCTAGCAAGCTAGCAAGGTAGAGCTAGCAAGCTTGAAACGCATAACTATCAACGTAACAAGGCAAAGCTAGCCAGCTAACAACGCAAAGCTAGAAAGCTAGCAACGCAAATCTAGCAAGCAAGCAAGAAAGCAAATAACTCAAAGCAAGCAAGGAAGTAAGCAAGCAACGCAAACAAGCAAGCAAGCAAGAAACAACGCAAAAGAAGCAAGGAAGCAAGCAAGGAACGCAAAGAAAGCCAGCAAGCAAACAAATCAAAGCAAGAAAGCAAACAAGCAACGCAAAAAAGCAAGCAAAGCTAAGGAAGCAAACAAGAGAGCAAACAAGCAAGAAAATAAAAGCAAGCAACGCAAAGGAAGCAAATAAACAAGGAAGAATGCAACGCAAAGAAAGAAAGCAAGCAACGTAACGTAAGCAAGCAAGAAAACAACGCAAGCAAGTAAGCAACGCAAAGCAAGCAAGAAAGCAAGCAAGAAACGCAAAGCAAGCAAGCAAGCAACATAAAGCAAGCAAACAAACAAGCAAGCAACGCAAAGCTAGAAAGAAAGCAAGCAAAGCAAAGCAAACCAAGCAAGAAAGCAACGCAAAGCAAACAAGCAAACAAGCAAACAAGCAACGCAATGCAAGCAAACAAGCAAGAAAGCAACGCAAAGCAAGGAATCAGAAAGCAAGCAACGCAAAGCAATCAAGCAAGCTAACAAAAAATTCAAAGAAACAAGCAAGCAAGCAACGCAAAGCAAGCAAACAAGAAAGCAAGAAATCAAGCAAGCAACGCAAAGTAAACAAGGAAGCCAGCAAGATAGCAACGCAAAGCAAACAACAAGCAAGCAAGCAACACAAAGGAAACAAGAAAGCAAGTAAGCAACGCAAAAAAGCAAGCAAATAAGCAAGCCAGCAAGATAGCAACGCAAAGCTAGCAAGCTAGCAACGCAAAGAAAGCAAGCTAGAAACGAATAGCTAGCAAGCTAGAAACGCAAAGCAAGCAAGCTAGCAACGCATAGCTAGCAAGCTAGCTATGAAAAGGTAGCAAGGTAGCAACGCAATGCCAGCAAGCTAGCAACGCAAAGCTAGCAAGCTAGCAACGCAAAGCTAGCAAGCTAGCAACGGAATGCTAGCTAAGTAGCAACGCAAAGCTAGCAATCAAGAAAGGCAAAGCAAGCAAGGAAGCAAGCAACGCAGAGCAAGCAAGCAAGCAAGCAAGCAACGAAAAAAAGCAAACAAGCAAGCAATGAAGAGCAAGCAAAGTACAAAATGCAAGCAAGCAAGCAACGAAACAAAAGGAAGCAAGCAAGAAACAAGCAACGCAAAGCAAGCAAACAAGCAGGCAACACAATGCAAGCAAGCAACGCAAATAAACAAGCAAGCAAGCAAGAAAAACCGAATAAAGCTAGGAAGCAAAGAATTGCAAGCAAGCAAGCAACGCAACGCAAAGAAAACAAACTAGCAACTTAAAACAAGCAAGGAACGCAAAGCAACCAAGCATGCAAGAAACACTAAGCAAGCAAGGAAAGCAAGGAACGAAAAGCAAGCAAGCAGGCAAGCAGGCAACGGAGGCACGAAACGCAAAGCAGGCTAGCAACCAAAAGCAGGCTATTAACGCAAAGCAGGCTAGCAACGCAAAGCAAGCAAGCAAAGCAAAGCTAGGAAGATAGCAACGCAAAGCTAGCAAGCTAGCAACGGAAAGCTAGCAAGCTAGCAACGTAAAGTTATCAAACTAGCAACGCGAAGCTAGCAAGCTAGCAACACAAATGTAGATAGCTAGCAAGTTGCAACGCAAAGGTAGCAATCTATCAAAGCAAAGCTATGAAGCTAGCAACGCAAAACTATCAAGATAGCTACGGAACGCTAGCAAGCTAACGACGCAAATCAAGCAAGCCAGCAACACAAAGCTAGAAATCTAACAACGCACAGCTAGCAAGGTAGCAAAAAAAACTAGAAAGCTAGCAACCCAAATCTAGCAAACTAGCAACTCAAATCTAGCAAGCTAGCACCACACATATAGATAGCTAGCAAGCTAGCAACGCAAAGGTAGCAATCTTACAAAGCAAAGCTATGAAGCTAGCAACGCAAACCTATCAAGATAGCTACGGAAAGCTAGCAAGCTAGCGACGCAAATCTAGCAATCCACCAACACAAAGCTAGCAATCTAGCAACGCACAGCTAACAAGGTAGCAACACAAAACTAGCAAGCTGGCAACGCAAATCTAGCAAGCTAGCAACGCAAAGCTAGAAAGCTAGCAACGGAAGTTTAGCAAGCTAGCCACTTATAGCAAGCAAGCTAGCAACTCAAATCTAGCAAGCTAGCAAGGCAAAGCTAGCAAGCAAGAAACGTAAAGCAAGCAAGCAAGAAAGCAAGCAAGTAAGCAAGCAACGCAAAGCAAGAAAGCAAGCAACGCAAAGAAGTAAACAAATAAGCAAGCAACGCAGAGTAAGCAAGCAAGCAAGCAAGCAACGCAAAGCAAACCAACAAACAAGCAAGAAACAAGCAAGTAAGCAAAGCAAACAAGAAAGCAAGCAAGGAAGCAAGCTAGCAAAGCAAAACTAGCAAGCTAGCAACGCAAAGATAGCTAGCTATAAAATCAAAGCTAGCAAGCTAGCAACGCAAAGCTAGCAAGCTAGCACCACAATGCCAGCAAGCTAGCAACGCAAAGCTAGCAAGCTAGCGACAAAAGCTAGCAAGCTAGCAACGGAAAGCTAGCAAGCTAGCAACGCATAGCTAGCATGCAAGAAACGCAAAGCAAGCAAGCAAGCAAACAAGCAACGCATAGCAAGAAATCAAGCAAACAAGCAACGCATAGCAAGCAAGCAAGCAACGAAAGCAAGCAAACTAGAAAGCAAAGCAAAGCTAGCAAGCTAGCTAGGGAAATATAGTAAGATAGGAAGGCAGAACATGCAAGCAAGCAAGGAAGCAACGCAAATAAAACAAGCAAGAAAGCTACGCAAAGCAAGCAAAGTAGCAACGAGAGGAAGCAAACAAGCAAGGAACGAATAGAAAGAAAGCTACGAAAAGCAAGCCAGCAAGCAAGAAACGCAACGCAAGGTAACAAACAAGAAACAAGCAACGCAAAGCAAGTAAACCAGCAAGCAACACATTGCAAGCAAACAAAGTAAGGAAAGCAAGCAAGCAAGAACAGCAAAGCAAGCTAGCAAACAAATCAAAGAAAGCAAACAAGCAACGCAAATCAAGCAAGAAAACAAACAAAGAGAAGCAAGCAAAGAAGCAAGCATCACAAAGCAAGCAAGCAAGTCAAAGCAAGCAAAGAACGCAAACCAACCAAGGAAGCAAGAATCAAAAAGCAAGCAAAGCAAGCAAGGAACGCAAAACAAGCAAGGAACTCAAAGCAAGCAACCAGGCAAGCAGGCAAGAAGACAAGCAGGCAATCAGGCAAGCAGGCAAACAGGCAAGCAGGCAAGCAGGTAAGCAGGCAAGCATGCAAGCAGGAAAGCAGGCAGGAACGCAATGCAGGTTAGCAACGTAAAGCAGGCTAGAAAAGGAAAGCATGTTAGCTACGCAAAAAAAGGTAGGAACGCAAAGTAAGCTAGCAACTCAAAGCAAGCTAGCAACGCAAAGCTAGCAAGCTAGCAAAGCAAAGCTAGCAAGCTAGCAACCCAAAGCTAGCAAGCTAGCAACGCAAAGCTAGCAAGCTAGAAACGCAAATCTAGAAAGCTAGCAAGATAGAAACGCAAAGCTAGAAAGCTAGCAAGCTAGAAACGCAAAGCTAGAAAGCTAGTAACGCAAAGCTAGCAAGCTAGCAACGCAAATATAGCAACCGAGCAAGCTAGCAACGCAAAGCTTGCAAGGTAGCAACGCAAGGCTAGTAAGCTAGAAACGCAAAGCTAGCAAGATAGCATCGCATAGCAACGAAAATCTAGCAAGCTAGCTAGCTGACAACGTAAAGCTAGGAAGCTAGCAAAGGAAAACTAGCCAGCTAGCAAGGGAGAGCTAGCAAGCTAGAAACGCATATCAATCAACGTAACCAGGCAAAGCTAGCCAGATAGCAACGTAAGGCTAGCAAGCTAGCAACGCAAAGAGAGCAAGCTAGAAACGCAAAGCAAGCAAGGACGCCAGCAAGCAAGCAACGTATAGCTAGCAATCTAGCAACGGAAAGATAGCAAGCTAGCAACGCAAAGCTAGCAAGCTAGCAAGGCAAATCTTGCAAGGAAGCAAATATGCAAATAACGCAAAGCAAGCAATCAAGTAAGCAAGCAACGCAAAAAACAAGCAAGCAAGAAACAACGCAAAGAAGCAAGGAAGCAAGCAAGCAACGCAAAGAAAGCCAGCAAGCAAACAAAGCAAAGCAAGAAAGCAAGCAATCAAGCAAAGCAAAGGAAGCAAGCAACGCAAAGGAAGCAAAAAAGAGCGCAAACAAGCAAGAAAATAAAAGCAAGCAACGCAAAGGAAGCAAGGAAACAAGGAATAATGCAACGCAAAGTAAGCAAGCAAGCAACGTACAGCAAACAAGCAAGAAACGCAAAGAAAGCAAGCAAAAAAAAGCAAGAAACGCAAAGCAAGCAAGCAAACGAGCAACGTAAATTAATCAAACAAACAAGCAAGCAAAGCAAAGCAAGAAAGCAAGCAAGCAAAGCAGAGCAAGCAAGAAAGCAAAGCAAGCAAAAAATCAATACAAAGCAAACAAGCAAGCAAGCAACGCAAAGCAAGCAAACAAGCAAGAAATCAACGCAAAGCAAGGAAGCAAGCAACGCAAAGCAAACAAGCAAGATAAAAGCAGCGCAAAAAAGCAAGCATCAAGCAACTCAAAGCAAGCAAACAAGATAGCAAGCAATCAAGCAAGCAACGCAAAGAAAACAAGGAAGCAAGAAAGATAGCAACGCAAAGCAAACAAGCAAGCATGTAAACAACGCAAACAAGCAAGCAAACAAGCAAGCCAGCAAGATAGCAACGCAAAGCTAGCAAGCTAGCAAGGCAAAGCCAGCATGCTAGCAACGAATAGCTAGCAAGCTAGAAACGCAAACCTAGTAAGCTAGAAACGCAAATCAAGCAAGCTAGCAATGCAAAGGTAGCAAGCTAGCAAAGCAATGCCAGCAAGCTAGCAACGCAAAGCTAGCAAGCTAGCACGGAAAGCTAGCAAACGAGCAACGCAAAGCTAGCAAGCAAGAAAGGCCAAGCAAGCAAGGAAGCAAGAAAGGCCAAGCAAACAAGCAAGCAAGAAACGCAAAACAAGCAAGCAAGCAAGCAAGCAAAGAAACAAGCAAAGAAGCAAGCAACGAAGAACAAGCAAAATACGGAATGCAAGCAAGCAAGCAACGCAACAAAAGAAGCAAGCAAGAAACAATCAACGCAAAGCAAGCAAACAAGCAAGCAACACAATGCAAGCAAGCAACGCAAACAAGCAAGCAAGCAAGCAAAGCTAGCAAATTAAAGCAAGCAAGGAACGCAAAGCAACCAAGCATGCAAGAAACAATAAGCAAACAAAGAAAGCAAGGAACGCAAAGCAAGCAAGCAAGCAGGCAAGCAGGCAACGGAGGTAGGAAACGCAAAGCATGCTAGCAACGCAAAGCAAGCTAGCAAAGCAAAGCAAGCTAGCAACGCAAAGCTAGAAAGATAGCAACGCAAAGCTAGCAAGCTAGCAACGGAAATCTAGCAAGCTAGCAACGCAAAGCTAGCAAACTAGCAACGCAAATCTAGCAAGCTAGAAACACAAATCTAGATAGCTAGCAAGCTAGCAACGCAAAGGTAGCAAGCTAACAACGCAAAGCTATGAAGCTAGCAACGTAAAGCTATCAAGATATCTACGCAAAGCTAGCAAGCTAGCGACGCAAATCTAGCAAGCCAGCAACACAAAGCTAGCAAGCTAGCAACGCACAGCTAGCAAGGTAGCAACACAAAGCTAGCAAGCTAGCAACGGAAATCTAGCAAGCAAGCAACGAAAAGCTAGAAAGCTAGCAACGCAAATTAGCAAGCTAGCAACCCAAAGCTAGCAAGCTAGCAGGGAAAAGCTAGCAAGGAAGAGACGTAAAGCAAGCAAGCAAGCAAGCAAACAACGCAAGGCAAGCAAGTAAGCAAGCAACGCAAAGCAAGCAAGACAAGAACACCTAGCAAGCTAGCAACGCAAAGCTAGCAAGTTAGCAACGCAAAGCTATCAAGCTAGCACCGCAAAGCTAGCAAGTTAGCAACGCAAAGCTAGCAAGCTAGCAAAGCAAAGCTAATTAGCTAGCTGCACCCTCCTGGGGGTGTATTCCCTACGCCAGCTCTCTGGGAAGCCGGGATCTCTCCCTAGCCTACAGTTTGGTCTCCCTTTTGTTACAATGAAATTCGACAAGCAGTCACAGAGACAATAGAACATTTATTACAAAAGAAAGTTCAGAAGAAAAAAACAACCAAGGAATACACACAAGAGACTAGAATATTACAGGGTACAACAGAACTGCTTGACCAACTCAATCTAGGCATCAGCACATCTGATTACGCTTACGTAGCCACAGGACAGCCATGTTACGGCGCACTTACAATTCTGCTCAAAAACTCAATATGAACAATACTTCTACCGTTACAAGAAACCACACACGTGGCTTGGAATCTCTGATCACACAAGGACAGCCGTATCATGGAACACTCTGATTCAAGTTGGAAATCAGCTCGGACAATTACGTTTCTCTGATTACACATGGACAGCCAGATCATGAAATAAACTCGTAATTCACTTGAAAATTCAGTACAGACCATTACGTTACAGTTCCTGAAGGGAAGGAATCACAATGAACCACACACGTGGCTTGGATTTCTCTGATTCCCAGAGGGGAACACGTAAGGCACAAATCAAACCAAAAAAAATCAATCAATCACGCTAATGCCTCTACTTCCCCACACTGGGAGCAGGCAGGAATGTATACCAGATAATTCCACCTTCAGCATCTCAAAAAAAAAACTTACAAAGCTCAGACCGGCTTACCTGGGGAAGGCCCTCCCTGCCTGGAGTCCATGCCGGCCAAACCACAAGGGATTTATAACAGCGCTGACCAAAAGGGAATTTAGCTGCGGGAAAACGCGTCCGCACTCAACGGCGTCCAGGCAGGAAGAGAGTCCCTCCAGTCGAACGGCGAGGGACATAAGACACAGGAATGACGTAAGCACGCCACGGATTACAGAGTAAACAAATGAAGAGTGGGAGAACGGAGCACGCCGCTGCTGCCATCTCTGCAAGAGCCACCTCTTGCGGTGAGCCGAAGAGATCGGCTCATAGCAACGCAAATGCTAGCAAGCTAGCAACGAAATCTAGCAAGCTAGCAACGCAAAGCAAGCAAGCAAGCAACGCAATGCAAGCAAGCAAGAAAGCAACGCAAAGCAAAGCAAGCAAGCAAACAACCAACGCAAAGCAAGCAAGCAAGCAACGAGAGGAAGCAAACAAGCAAGGAACCAAAAGAAACAAGGTACGCAAAGCAAGCAAGCAAGCAACGCAACGCAAGGAAGCAAACAAGAAACAAGAAAAGCAAAGCAAGCAAACAAGCAAGCAACACAATGCAAGCAAGCAACATAAAGCAAGCAAGCAAGCAAGAACAGCAAACGAGCTAGCAAACAAAGCTATGCAAACAAGCAAGCAACGCAAAGCAAGCAAGAAAGCAAATAAAGCATAGCAAGCAAAGAAGCAAGAATCACAAAGCAAGCAAAGCAAGCGAGGAACGCAAAGCAAGCAAGGAGGAATGCAGGCAAGCAGACAAGCAGGCAAGCAGGCAGACAACGCCTTGCAGGCTAGCAACGCAAAGCAGTCTAGCAACGAAAAGCAGGTTAGAAACGCAAAAAAATCTACGAACGCAAAGTAAGCTAGCAACGCAAAGCTAGCAAGCTAGTAACGCAAAGCTAGGAAGCTAGCAACGCAAATCTAGCAAGCTAGCAACGCAAATCTAGCAAGCTAGCAACGCAAAGTTAGCAAGCTAGAAACGCAAAGCTAGCAAGCTAACAACGCAAAGCTAGCAAGCTAGCAACGCAAATCTAGCATCCTAGCAAGCTTGCAATGCAAAAATTGCAAGTGAACCATGCAACGGTTCTTCTCTTTGAAGTTCCTTGGAGTACCCCCCCGAAACGCCAGGATGCGAGCCGTTCCTCTTATTCCACTTAAAGTCTTAGCTGACGTCAAGTCGGCTGACCTTGTTTCCCCCCTCCTGGAAGCAATGCGAGGTTTCCTGGTTACGCCGAACGAATGCTTCCTTCTCTCTTCCCGATACTTTCAGCCAGGTACTTCGCTGTTTCCAAATTCTGTGTTTATGTTGAATTGAGCCTGTGAAATTCTGTTTCGGCCCGTGCAGTATCTGAAGGGGAAGGGTGTCCTCGCGACGTGATCAAGGTTATATCAAGTCGCGAGTTTAATCTTGTGTTTGTAATTTCGGAAACGCCAGTAAGTGACTTACTGTTGTATTTGGTTACCTTTTCATCACGACGCCGTGTGGCGTAAGTAAATGTATTTGTTTGAAGTTTGAGTTGGCTTGAATAGCAGGTCGCCCTTCAGGCGTGTCAGTACGAGTGTATATTTCTTGTGCCCTTAAGGCTTGTGTGCCCTCAAGGCTCGCCAGGGTACAGTCTTTTCATAGTAAAATTGATCAATGCCATGAGGCGTGCCTATGCTTGCGTCTGTGCGCTTAGCCACAGAGTAATTCTGTATAAACGGTTGATTATGTTTTGACCAGTGCCTGCCCATCAGGCAGAGTACACCTGTATACTTTTGTTATCAATATTCACATTTATTTATATGTTGGAAACGCCAGTAATATTTGTGTATACTTGGGTTGTGTGTGTTCCCTACTAGTTCAGAGTAGCAGATCCGTCCAGCTTGGCCCATAGTGCCGACAGTGATTTTCCTCTCCCGAGATCCTCTACTCGACCTTGGGGAGGCATAGTGCATCACGTACAACCAAGTCGTTCTTATGAGCCTGTCCCTTACCCGTATTGAAAAGGAGTTCACTTGTCTATGTGGGTAGGAGAACTGGGTTATCGACCCACAGGGTCGAGGGACTCGACGGCTCAAAGGGGTAGCAGAGCGTGGTTAACGAAGTTAACGTGGTTAACGAAGTTAACGTGGTTAACGGTAGTTAACGTTCCTTTTGTGTTCCGGGGCTTCGACCAGACCTTGGGGTCTTTCATCAGGACTTGTTTGTGGAGTGCAAGTTGACCGTGGACTCATATATATATATATTTTTGGTGTTGTCCTATGCTGTTGCGATGCCACTCGCTTGGATACACAATCTTCCGAGAGAGGAGGCCGAGAAGCTTGCGTCGGAGTTGGGCGTGTCCGTTCAAGGCACCTTGGAGGAATTGCGGAAGCGGCTGAAGGAAAAGTGGAGAACGCTGGAAATCTGCCTACCTCCTCAGATCACAGATATGTTGCCGCGAGTACTGACGTTGTGGGACCGATTATGAGAAGATTCCAGCGCGCGACGTCTATGCCCAAGTTAGTTACGCCCAGAGTAGATTACGGGGTAATGTAGTTTCTGAGATGGCATTAGTTGCATTAGTTTACCCTAGTGTGTGTCCATGGTGGACGTTTAAGTGCGTGTCCGTGGTGGACGTTTTGGAGTCTGGCCCGAGAGGGGGGCCTGTCCTTGCTGGACGTTTTGGATTTTGGCCCGAGAGAATAGTTGTAGTGGCGTGTCCGTGGTGGACGTTTGGACTCTGGCCCGAGAGAGAAGTTAGTGGGGCGTGTCCTTGGTGGACATTTTGGAGTCTGGCCCCAGAGAGGGGCGTGTCCGTGGTGGACGTTTGGACTCTGGTCCGAGAGAGTAGTTGTAGGGGCGTGTCCGTGGTGGATGTTTTGGATTCTGGCCCGAGAGAGGGGCGTGTTCTTGCTGGACGTTTTGGAATTTGGCCCGAGAGAATAGTTGTAGGAGCGTGTCCGTGGTGGACGTTTGGACTCTGGCCCGAGAGAGTAGTTAGAGGGACGTGTCCTTGGTGGACGTTTTGGAGTCTGGCCCGAGAGAGGGGCGTGTTTTTGGTGGACGTTTTGGACTCTGGCCCGAGAGATAGTTAGAGGGGCCTGTCATTGGTTGACGTTTTGGACTATGGCCCGAGAGAGTAGTAGGGGCGTGTCCTTGGTGGACGATGAGTCTGGGACGAGAAGATTTTTTTGGGAACTAGCCTTGGGGAGTTTTGAAGGCTAGCGATAGTGTCGCGAATCGCTATATGAATCGAAGAGAGAGGTAGAGGTTACGGTTGGAGTCAAGAGTTGTGAAGCTCCACCCTCAAGGTTCCAGTGCTCGATACCGTTTCGCGAAGCTGGAGATTAAGGGGTCTGAACCCTTTGTAATAGTTAAGTCTGACTGAGTTATGGTCGACTGGCGAATCCTGATACGGGTGTATTAGTAAGAAAGACATGTGTCTCAACTGAAGAGCTACAGGCTTGGCGAGTAGGCCATGAAATGTAAGCTGGCTAGTATTGCAAGCAGAGATTTGTGTAAAGATGTTTGTGAGCTTCCCCCGGAGACGATGCTGCGTCGGCCGTGATTTTGTTTGTGTTTCAGAGTCTGTTATCCCTTTCTATCCTATCCCTTCGGCTCGCGAGTGTGTGAGACTTCGAGTGGGCCCCGCAAGGGACGAACTTGGGTCGTCGGCAAGAGTGTGCTTCGGTTATGTCTCCAACGAAGAGTTGGATCTTCAGGCTCCTGCGGGCCGGGAATATTATATGGCGATGGTGCCGGAGAATGGACTGGGTGGCTCCACGAACTCTCCGGAAGAGGGCACTTCCGTACATGTCTGGTCGCCAGCTGTGTGGTAGGAACCGAGCAAGGACTGTGGGCTCGGAATGAACCTTGTGGCAGGCAGTTAGAGCTCCAGGAGTGATAGGCGGCGGAAGAGCCGTGAGAATTGGATGGCGAGGGGGCCTACCCCACACCCCAGTGAGGGGTGAGAGTGT
Source organism: Cryptotermes secundus (assembly GCF_002891405.2). NCBI lineage: Eukaryota > Metazoa > Arthropoda > Insecta > Blattodea > Kalotermitidae > Cryptotermes > Cryptotermes secundus. Next base: position 194,991 of record NW_019738885.1, read on the forward strand.
TTTTTTTGGGAGTCTGGGGAGAGGGTGACATCCTGAACCGTGCAACGGTTCTTCTCTGTGAAGTTACTTGCAGTCCCTCCCCCCGAAACGCCAGGATGCGAGCCGTTCCTCTTTTTCCACTTAAAGTCTTAGCTGACGTCAGGTCAGCTGACCTTGTTTCCCCCCCTCCTGGAAGCAATGCGGGGTTTTCTGGTTACGCCGAACGAATGCTTCGTTCTCTCTACCCGATACCTTCGGCCAGGTAACTTCGCTGCTTACAAATTCTGTGTTTATGTTGAATTGAGCCTGTGAAATTCTGTTTCGGCCCGTGCAGTATCTGAAGGGGGAAGAGTGCCCTCGCGACGTGATCAAGGTTGTATCAAGTCGCGAGGTTGATCTTGTGTTTGTAATTTCGAAAACGCCAGTAATTGACTTACTGTTGTAATTAGTTTTCTTTTCATCAAGACGCCGTGTGGCGTAAGTAAATGGATTTGTTTGAAGTTTGAGTTGGCTTGAATAGCCGGTCGCCTTTCAGGCGTGTCAGTACGAGTGTATATTTCTTGTGCCCTTAAGGCTTGTGTGTCCTTAAGGCTTGCCAGAGTACAGTCTTTCCTAGTAAAATTGATCAATGTTATGAGGCGTGCCTATGCTTGCATCTGTGCGCTTAGCCACAGAGTAATTCTGTACAAACGGTTGATTATTTTTGACCATGGTCTGCCCATCAGGCAGAGTAAACCTGTATATATTTTATCAATATACACATTTATTTATATGTTGGAAACGCCAGTAGTATTTGTGTATACTTGGTTTGTGTGTGTACCCTACTAGTTCAGACTAGCAGATCCGTCCAGCTTGGCCCAAAGTGCCGACAGTGATTTTCATCTCCCGAGATCCCCTACTCGACCTTGGGGAGGCATAGTACATCACGTACAAGCAAGTCGTCCTTATGAGCCTATTTCTTACCAATTTTTGAAAAGGAGTTCACGAGTATAAGTGGGTAGGAGAACTGGGTTCTCGAACCACAGGGTCGAGGGACTCGACGGCTCACAAAGTAGCAACGCAAAGCTAGCAAGCTAGCAACGCAAAGCTAGCAAGCTAGCAACGCAAAGCTAGCAAGCTAGAAAAGCAAACCTAGCAAGCTAGCAAAGCTAAATCTAGCAAGCAAGCTAGCTAGTAAAGAAAAGCTATCAAGCTCCCAAAGTAAAGCTAGCAAGCTAGCAACGCAAAGCTAGGAAGCTAGCAACGCAAATCTAGCAAGCTAGAAACGCATAGCTAGCAAGCTAGCAACGCAAAGCTATCAAGGAAGCAAGACAAAGCTAGCTACCTAGGAACGCAAAGGTAGCAAGCTAGCAACGCTAAGCTAGCAAGCTAGTAAGCTAGCAAAGCAAAAGATAGAAAGCTAGCAACGATAAGATAGGAATTAAGAAACGCAAAGCAAGCAAGCAAGCAACGCATATCTAGCAGGCTAGCAAAGCAAAGCTAGCCAGCTAGCAACGCAAATATAGCAAATTAGCAACGGAAAGCTAGCAAGATAGGAACGCAAAGCTAGCAAGGTAGCAACGCAAACATAGCAAGCTAGCAATGCAAAAATAGCAAGCTAGAAAGCTAGCAACGCAAATCCGGTATATAAAAAAGACAAAAATATTACACAAACTCATACCGGACGATGGGTGAAGTCCAAAATAAGCCAAAAGAAGTACAGTATACACCATCGTCAGAATCCTTTCAAGTCTATCTAGCAACGAAAACTTAGCAAGGTTGCAACGGAAATCTAGCAAGATAGCAACGCAAAGCTAGCAAGCAAGAAACGCAAAGCAACGCAAAGCAAGCAAGCATGCAAGCAACGCAAAGAAAGCAAGAAAAAACTCAAAGCAAGCAAGGAAAGCAAAGCAACCACGCATGCAAGAAACACTAAGAAATCAAAGCAAGCAAGGTACGCAAAGCAAGCAAGCAGGCAAGCAGGCAAAGAAAAGCAAAGAAGCAAGAAATCAACGCAAAGAATGCAAGCAACGAAAGGAAGAAAACAAGAAAGCAAGCAAGCAAGTAAAGCAAAGCAAGAAAGCAAGCAAGAAACGCAATGCAAGTATGCAAGCAAGCAAAGAAAAGCAAAGGAGCAAAGAAGATCCAACGCATATCATGCAAGCAAACAACGCAAAGAAAGCAAGCAAGAAAGCAAGCAAGCAAGCAACGCAAAGCAAGCAAGGAATGCAAAGTAAGCAAAGCAAATCAAGCAAGCAAACAAGCAAAAAGCAACGAAAAGCAAGCAAGGAGCGAACGCAAAGCAAGCAAGCTAGCAAGCAAAGCAAAGCAAGCAAGCAAGAAAAGCAAGCAACGCAAAGCAAGCATGCAAGTAAACAAGCATGCAAGCAACCAAGCAAGCAACAAAAAGCAAGAAAGGAAGCAAGCAAGCAACGCAAAGCAAGCAAGAAAGCAAGCAAGCAACGCATAGAAAGCAAGCAAGCAATGAAAGCAAGCAACGCAAAGCAAGCAAGCAAAGCAAAGCAAGCATGCAAGCAACGCAAAGCAAGCAAGCAAGAAACGCAAAGCAAGCAAGCAACACAAAGCAGCAAGCAAGAAAGCAAAGCATAGAAAGCAAGCAAGCAGTGAAAAGCAAGCAAGTAAGCAACGCAAAGCAAGCAAGAAAAGCAAAGCAAGCATGAAGCAACGCAGAGCAAGCAAGCAACGCAAACAAGCAAGCAAGCAACAAGCAACGTAAACAAGCAAGGAAGCATGCAGCAAGTAAGGCAAAGCAAGCGAGCAAAGAAGAAAGCAAGCAAGCAAGCAACAGAAATAAGCAAGCAAGCAAGCAACGCAAAGAAGTGAAACAAGCAAACAAACAAGCAAGCAACCAACGCAAAGCAAGCAAGCCAGAAAGCAAGCAAGGAAGTTACGCGAAGCAAGCAAGCAAGCAACGCAAAGCAAGCAAGCAAGCAACTAACGAAAAGCAAGCAAGCAAGCAAGCAACGCAAAGCTAGCAAGCAAGAAAGAAAGCAAGTAAACAAGCAAAGCAAAGTAAGCAAGCAAGCAACGGAAACAAGCAAGCAAATAAGCAAGCAACGCAAAGTAAACAAGAAAGAAACAACGCATAGCAAACAAGCAAGCAAACAACGCAAACCAAAAAACAAGCAAGTAAGCAACGCAAACATGTAAGCAAGCAAGCAAGCTAGCAAGCTAGTAACGCAAAGCTAGCAAGCTAGCAACGCGAAGCTAGCAAGCCAGCAACGCCAACTAGCAAGCTATAAATGCAAAGCTAGCAAGCTAGCACCGCAAAGCTAGCAAGCAAGTAACGCAAAGCAAGCAAACAAGCAACGCAAAGCAAGCAAGCGAAAAAGCAACTCAAAGCAAGCAAGCAAGCAACGAATGCAAGCACACAAGCAAGCAGCGGAAAGCAAGCAAAGTACGCAATGCAAGCAAGCAAGCAACGCAACGAAAGGAAGCAAGCAAGAAAGCAAACAACGCAAAGCAAGCAAACAAGCAAGCAACACAATTCAAGCAAGCAACGGAAAGCAAGCAAGAAAACAGGAAACACAAAGCAAGCTAGGAAGTAAGTCAAAGCAAGCAAGCAAGCAAGAAACGCAAAGAATGCAAGCAAGCAACTCAAAGCAAGCAAGGAATGCAAAGCAACCAAGTAAGCTAGAAACACTAAGCAAGAAAAGCAAGCAAGGAACGCAAAGCAAGGAAGCAGGCAAGCAGGCAACGCAGGCAGGCAACGCAAATCAGGATAGCAACCCAAACAAGCTAGCAACGAAAGGAAGCCCAGCAACGCAAAGCAAGCTAGCAAAGCAAAGCAAGTTTAAAAAAGAAAATCAAGCTAGCAACGCAAAGTTAGGAAGCTAGTAACAAAAGGCTAGCAAGCTAGAAACACAAATCTAACAAGCTAGAAACTAACAACGCAAATCTAGCAAGCTAGCAACGCAAAGCTAGCAAGCTAGCAACGCAAAACTATCAAGATAGCTACGCAAAACTAGCAAGCTAGCGACGCGAAGCGAGCAAGCTAGCGACGCAAAGCTAATAAGTTAGCGAGGCAAAGCTAGCAGGCTAGATACGCAAAGCTAGGAAGCTAGGAAACAAAGCTAACAAGCAAGGAATGCAAAGCAAGCAAGCAACGCAAAGCAAGCAAGCTAGCAAGCAACGATAACCTAGCAAGCTAGCAACGCAAAGTAACCAAGCTAGCAACGCAAAGCTAGCAAGCTAGCTAAGCAAATGTAGCAGGCTGGAAATGCAAATCTAGCAAGCTAACAAGGCTAATTTAGCAAGATAGCACCTCAAAGCTAGCAAGATAGCAACGCAAAGATAGCAAGCTAGCAACTCAAAGCTAGCAAGCTAGCAACGCAAGCTGGCAAGAAAGGAACGCAAAGGAACCAAGCAAGCAAGAAATAAAAAGCAAGCAAGCAAGCAAGCAGGCAAGAAGGCAATGTAGGCAGGCAACGCAAAGCAGGCTAGCAACGTAAAGCAGGTTAGCAAAGCAAAAAAGTTATCAACGCAAAGAAAGCCAGCAACGCAATCCTAGCAAACTAGCAACACAAAGCTAGCAAGCTAAAAACGCAAAGCTAGCAAGCTAGGATTCCAACGCTAGGAAGCTTGCAACGCAAAGCGAGCAATCAAGCAACGCAAAGCTAGCAAGTTAGCAACGAAAAGCTTTTCAGTTAGCAAAGCAAAGCTAGCAATCTGGCGACGCAACTCTAGGTAAAATAGCCAGCTAGCAACGAAAAAAGCTAGCAAGCTAGCAACGGAAAGCTAGCAAGATAACAACGAAAAGCTAGCAAGCGAGCAACCAAAAGCTATCAAGCTAGCAAATCAAATCTAGCAATCTAGCAACACAAAGCTAGCAAGCTAGCAACGGAAAGCTATCAAGCTAGCAAATCAAATCTAGAAATCTAGCAACACAAAGCTAGCAAGCTAGAAAGGCAAAGCTATCAAGCTAGCAAAGAAAAGCTAGCAATCGAGCGAAGCAAATCTAGGGAAGATAGCAAGCTAGCAACGCAAAGTTAGCAAGTAAGCAACGCAAAACTAGCAAGCTAGCAAGCTAGCAACGCAATGCTAACAAGCTAGCAACGCAAAGTTAGCAAGCAAACAACGCAAAGCTATAAAGCTAGCAAAGCAAAGCTAGCAATCTAGCGACCCAAAACTAGGCAAGATAGCCTGCTAGCAACGCAAAGCTAGCAAGCTAGCAACGGATAGCTAGCATGTTAGCAACGCAAAGCTAGCAAGCTACCAACGCAAAGCTAGTAAGCTTGCAACGCAAACAAACAAGCTAGCAACGCAAAGCAAGCAAGCTAGCAAGGCAAAGTTAGCAAGCAAGAAACCTAAAGCAATCAAGCAAGCAAGCAAGCAACGAAAAACATGCATGCAAGCAAAGCAAACCTAGCAAGTTAGCAACGCAAAGCTAGCAAGCTAGTAAAGCAAAGATAATAAGCTAGCAACGAAATCTAGCAGGCTAGCAACGAAAGCTACCAAGCTAGCAACGCAAAGCAAGCAAGCAAGCATGTTACGAAATGCAAGGAAGCAAAAAATTAAAGCAAAGAAGCAAGCAAAAAACGCAAAGCAAGCAAGCAAGCAACGAGAGGAAGCAAACAAGGAAGGAACGAAAAGAATTAAGGTACGCATTCAAGCAAGCAAGCAACGCAACGCAAGGAAGCAAACAAGTAACAAGCAAAGCAAATAAAGCAAACAAGCAAGCAACTCAATGCAAGCAAGCAAAGTAAAGCAAACAAGCAAGAACGGCAAAGCAAGCTAGCAAACAAAGCAAAGCAAACAAGAAAGGAAAGCAAAGCAAGAAAGAAAATAATGCAAAGCAAGCAAAGAAGAAAGCAACACAAAGCAAGCAAACAAGCAACTCAAAGCAAGCATGAAACGAAAAACCTACCAAGGAAGCAAGAATCACAAAGCAAGCAAAGCAAGCAAGGAACGCAAAGCAAGCAAACAGGAAAGCAGGTAAGCAGACAAGAAGGCAATGAGGTAGGCAACGCAATGCAGGCTAGCTACGTAAAGCAGGCTAGCAACGAAAAGCAGGTTAGCAACGCAAAAAGCTAGCAACGCAAAGTAAGCTAGCAACGCAAAACAAGTTTGCAACGCAAATCTAGCAAGCTACCAACGCAAAGCTAGCAAGCTAGAAACACAAAACTAGCAAACTAGCAACCCAAAGCTAGCAAGCTAGCAACCCAAATCTAGCAAACTTGCAAGTTAGCAATGCAAAGATTGCAAGGTGGAAACACAAAACTATCAAGCTAGCAACGCAAAGATAGAAAGCTAACAACGCAAAGATAGCAAGTAAGAAACGCAAAGCAAGCAAGCAAGCAACGCAAAGCTAGCAGGCTAGAAAAGCAAAGCTAGCTAGCTAGCAACGCAAATCTAGCAAGTTAGCAACGCAAAGCTAACAAGCAAGCAAAGCAACACTTAATAGCTAGCAATGCAAAATATCAAGCAAGAAACGCAAAGCAAGCAAGCAAGCAACGCAAAGCAAGCAATCTAGCAAGCACCGAAAAACTAGCCAACTAAAAACGCAAATATAGCAAACTAGAAACGCAAAGCTAGGAAGCTAGAAGCGCAATTCTAAATAGCTAGCAACGCAAAGCTAGCAAGATAGCAACGCAACGCTAGCAAGCAAACAGGCAATGCAAAACCAGCATGCAAGCAACGAAAGCAAGCAAAGTAGCAAGTAAAATTAGCAATGCAAGCAAGCCAGTAAGTAACGAAACGAAAGGAAATAAGCTAGAAGCTAAGCAACGCAATGCAAGCAAACAAGCAAGCAACATAATGCAACCAAGCAACGCAAAGCAAGCAAGAACAAACGCGAAGCAAGCTAGGAAGCAAAGCAAAAAAGGAAGTAAGCAAGCAACGCAAAGAAAGCAAGCCACAACTCAAAGCAAGCGAGGAACACAATGCAACCAAGCATGCAAGAAACACTAAGCAAGCAAAGCAAGCAAGGTACGCAAAGCAAGCAAGCAGGCAAGCATGCAAGCGGGCAAAGATAAAGCAAACAAGCAAGCAAGCAATCAACGCAAAGCAAGCAAGCAACGAAAGCAAACAAACAAGAAAGCAAACAAAGCAAGGAAGCAAGCAAGAAAATCAATGCAAGTTAGCAAGCAAGCAACGCAAAGCAAAGAAAGAAAGAAGAAAGCAACGCACATTAAGCAAGCAAGCAACGGAAAGCAAGCAAGGAACGCAAAGCAAGCAACGAAAAGCAAGCAGCAAGCAAGCAACGAAAAGCAAGCAGGCAAGCAAGCAAGGAACGGAAAGTAAGAAAGCAACGCAAAGGAAGCAAGCAAAACAAGCAACACAAAATTATCAAGCTAGCAACGCAAAGCTAGCAAGCTAGGAACGCAAATCTACCAAGTTAGCAACGCAAATCTATCAAGCTAGCATCGCAAAGCTAGCAAGATAGCAATGTAAAATTCTTCAAGCTAGCAATCTAGCAACGCAAGCTAGCAAACAAAGCTAGCAAGCTAGCAACGGAAACCTAGCAAGCTAGAAAAGCAAATCTAGCAAGCTAGCAACGAAAAACAAACAAGTTAGCAAGGCAAAACTACAAGCTACCTTTGCAAAGCAAGCCAGCCAGCATCGCAAAGCTAGCCAGCTAGCAACGCAAAGCTAGCCAGCTAGCTACGCAAATCCAACAAGCTAGCAACGAAAAGCTAGCAAGCAAGCAACGCAAAGCTAGCAAGCAAGGAACGCAAAATAACATGCAAGAAACGCATAGCAAACAAGTAAGCAAGAAACTCAAAACAAGCAAGCAAGCAACTAACGCATAGCTAGCAAACTAGCAAAGTATAGCTAGCAAGCTAGCAACTCAATGCTAGCAAGCTAGCAACGCAAAGGTAGCGAACTAGCAACGCAAAACTATCAAGCTAGCAACGCAAATCTAGCAAGCTAGCAACGTAAAGATGGCAAGCTAGCAACGCAAAAATGGCAAGCTAGCAACGTAAAGATAGCAAGCAAGAAACGCAAAGCAAACAAGCAAGCAAGCAACGCAAACCTAGGAAGCTAGGAACGCAAAGCTAGCAAGCAAGCATCGCAAAGTAAGCAAGCAAGAAAGCAACGCAAAGCAAGCAAGCAAACAAGCAACGCAAAGGGAGCAAGCAAGCAACAAAGCAATGACAGGAAGCAAAGAAGCAAACAACGAAAAGCAAGCAAGGTACGCAAAGCAAGCAATGCAACGCAAGGAAGGAATCAACCAACAAGCAATGCAAAGAAGCAAACAAGCAAGCAAAACAATGCAAGCAAGCAACATAAAGCAAGCAAGAAAGCAAGAACGGCAAAGTAAGCTAGCAAACAAAGCAAAGCAAGCAAGATAGCAACCCAAAGCAAGCAAGAAAGAAAAACAAGGCAAAGCAAGCAAAGAAGCAAGCAACATAAAGCAAGCAAGCAAGCAACTCAAAGCAAATAAGGAACGCATACCAACGAAGGAAGCAAGAATCACAAAGCAAGCAAAGCAAGCAAGGAACGCAAAGCAAGCAAACAGACAAGAAGGCAGGCAGTCAAGCAGGCAAAAAGGAAAGCAGGCAAGCAGGCAAGCAGGCATGCAGGCAGGCAACGCAATGCAGGCTAGCAACGCAAACCAGGCTAGCAACGAAAAGCAAGTTAGCAACGCAAAAAATCTAACAAAACAAAGTAAGCTAGCAAGGCAATCGAGCTAACAAAGCGAAGCTAGCAAGCTAGCAACGAAAGCTAGCAAACTAGCACCGCAACCTTAGCAAGCTAGCAACACAAAGCTAGCAAGCTTGCAACGCAAAGCTAGCAATCTAGCAACGCAAACCTAGAAAGCTAGCAACGCAAAGCTAGCAAGCTGGAAAAGCAAAGCTAGCAAGCTAGCAACGCAATGCTAGCAAGCTTGAAACGCAAATCTAGAACCTAGGAATCTAGCAACGCAAAGCTTGCAAGGTAGCATAGCTTTGCGTTGCTAGCTTCCTAGATTTGCGTTCCTAGCTTGCTAGCTTTGCGTTGCTATCTTGCTAGCTTGCTAGCTTTGCGTTGCTAGATTGCTAGCATTGTGATGCTAGCTTGTTAATTTTGCGTTGCTAGCTTACTAGCTTTGAGATGCTAGCTTGCTATCTTTGCGTTAGTAGCTTGCTAGCTTTCGTTGCTAGCTTGCTAGATTTGCGTTTCTAGCTTGCTAGCTTTGTGTTTCTAGCTGGCTAGCTTTGAGTTACTAGCTTGCTAGCTTTTCGTTGCTAGCTTGATACCTTTGCGTTGCTAGCTTGCTAGCTTTGCATTGCTAGCTTGCTAGCTTTGCGTTTCTAGCTTACTAGCTTTGCGTTGCTAGCTTGCTAGCTTTGCGTTGCTGGCATGCAAGCATTACGTTGCTAGCTTGCTAGAATTCCGTTGCTAGCTTGCTAACTTAGCGTTGCTATCTTGTTAGATTTGCGTTGCTAGCTTGCAGGATTTGCGTCTCTTTCTTGCTAGCTTGAGTATGTAGATTGAAACTTTGAGTTGCTAGCTTCTAGTTTTCATTGCTCTTTTGCTAGCTCTGCGTTGCTTGCTTGCTGGCTCGCTTGTTTGCTTTCTTTGTGTTCCTGATTGCTAGCTTTGCGTAGCTAGCTTTCTCGCTTTGCGATTCTGGCTTGATAGCTTTGCGTTGCTAGCTTGCTAGCTTTGCGTTGCTATCTTGCTAGATTTGGGTTGCTAGCTTGTTAGATTTTCGTTGCTATCTTACTAGATTTGCGTTACTAGCTTGCTAGCTTTGCGTTACAAGCTTGCTAGGTTTGTGTAGCTAACTTCCTAGCTTTCCGTTGCTAGCTTGCTAGCTTTGCGTTGCTAGCCTGCAAGCAAACCTTTGCTAGTTTGCTAGCTTGCCAGCTTTGCGTTGCTATCTTGCTAGATTTGCGTTGCTTGCTTGCAAGTTTGCTCTGATAGATAGCCAGCTTTGCGTTGCTAGCTTGCTAGTTTTGAGTGGATAGCTTGCTAGCTATGTGCTGCTAGTTTACTAGCTTTGCGTTGATAGCATGTTAGCTTTGCGTTGCTAGCTGGCTGGCTTTGGTTGTTAGTTTGATAGTTTGCTTTGCTAGCTTGTTATCTTTGCGTTGCTAGCTTGCTAGTTTTGCGTTGCTAGCTTGCATGTTTTGCGTTGCTAACTTGGTAGATTTGCGTTGCTAGCCTGCTAGCATTGTGATCTAGCTTGCTAGCTTTGCGTTGCTAGCTTGCTATCTTTGCGTTGCTTGCTTGTTAGCTTTGCGTAGCTAGCTGGCTTTCTTTGCGATGCTAGCTTGCTATATTTGCTTTGCTAGCTTGCTAGTTATGCGTTGGAAGCTTTCCAGCATTTGGTTGTAAGCTTGCCAGCTTTGCATTGCTAGCTTGACAGCTTTGCGTTGCTAGCTTGCTAGCTGCTTGTTAGCTTTGCGTAGCTAGCTGGCTTTCTTTGCGATGCTAGCTTGCTATATTTGCTTTGCTAGCTTGCTAGCTGCTTGTTAGCTTTGCGTAGCTAGCTGGCTTTCTTTGCGATGCTAGCTTGCTATATTTGCTTTGCTAGCTTGCTAGCTGCTTGTTAGCTTTGCGTAGCTAGCTTGCTAGCGTTACTTTGCTAGCTTGATAGCTTGCTAGATATGCGTTGCTATCTTGCCAGCTCTGCTTTGCTAGCTTGACAGTTTGCGTTGATATTTTGCAATTTTTGCGTTGCTAGCTTGCTAGCTTTCCGTTGCTAGCTTCCTAAATATGCTTTCCTAGCTTTGCTAGCTTTGCGTTGCTAGCTTGTTAGCTTTGAGTTTTTAATTTCAAACATTTCGTTACTAGCTTGCTAGTTTTGGATTTCAATTTTCATAACTTGGCGTTGCTAGCTAGCTAGCTTTGCGTTGCTAGCTTGCTAGTTTTGCGTTGCTTCTTTGCTTGCTTTGCGTTGCTAGCTTGTTAGCTTTCCGTTGCTAGCTTGCTAGATATGCGTTGCTAGCTTTCCAGCTTTGCTTTGCTAGCTTGCCAGCTATGCGTTGCTAGTTTGCCAGCTTTGAGATTCTAGCTGGCTAGTTTTGAGTTGCTAGCTTTATAGCCTTGCGTTTCAAGCTTTCTAATTTTGCGTTGCCAGCTTGCTAACTTTGCGTTGCTTCCTTGCTAGCTTGGCGTTGCAAGCTTGATAGCTTTGCGTTGCTAGTTAGAAAGCTTTGCGTTGCTAGCTTGCTAGATATCTAGATATTCATTGCTAGCTTGAGAGCTTTGCATTTCTATCTTGCTATATTTGCGTTGCTAAATTGCTAGCTTGGCGTTGAAATCTTGGTAGCTCTGCGTTGCTAGCTTGCTAACTTTCCGTTGCTATCTTGCTAGCTTTGCTCTTCTAGCTTTCTAGCTTTACGTTGCTAGCTTGCTAGTTTTGCGTTCCAGTCTTTGTAGCTTTGCGTTGCTAGTTGAGTTCGAGCTTGTTGGCTTTGCGTTGCAAGCTTGCTAGCTTTGTGTTGCTAGCTTTGTTTCTTTGCGTGGCCAGCTTTCTAGCTTTGCGTTGCTAGCCTTCTAGATTTCCGTTGCTGGCTTGCTAGCTTGCTATTTTTGGTTGCAAACTTGCCAGCTTTGCTTTGCTATCTTGCCAGCATTCCTTTGCTATTTTGCCGGCTTTGTTTGATAAATTTGCGTTGCTTGCTTGCTAGCTTGCTAGCTTTGCGTTGCTAGCTTGGTAGCCTTGCGTTGCTAGCTTGCTAGCTTTGCGTTGCGAGTTTGATACGTTTGCGTTGCTACCTAGCTAGCTTGGAGTTGCTAGCTTGATAGCTTTGCGTTGCTAGCTAGCAAGCTATGCATTGCTAGCTTGCTAGATGGATAGATATGCGTTGCTAGCTTGATAGCTTTACGTTGGTATCTTGCAAGCTTTCCGTCGCTACGTTGCTAGCTTGCGTTGCTATCTACCTAGGATTGCGTAGCTATATTGCTAGCTTTGCGTTGCTAGATTGCTAGCTCTCATCTCTAGCTTTCCTTTACTAACTTGCTAGCTTTGCTTTTCTAGCTTGATAGTTATGCGTTGCTAGCTTGCTAGTTTTGCGTTGCTTGCTTGCTTGTTTTGCGTTTCTAGCTTGCAAGTTTCGTTGCTATCTTGATAAATTACGTTGCTCTCTTGCTGGCTTTGCGTTGCTAGCTTTCTACCTTTTCGTTGCTAGCTCGCTAGCTATGCTTTGCTAGCTGGCCAGATTTGCGATGCAGGCTTGCCAGCTGTGCGATGCTAGCTTGCTAGCATTGCGTTGCTCGCTTGCCAACTTTGCTTTGCTAGCTTGCTAACTTTTCGTTCCTCTCTTGCTAAATTTGGGCATGTAGATTGCAACCATTTATTTGCTACGTTGTTGCTTTGCGTTACTCTTTCTAGATTTGCGTTGCTTGTTTGCTTGCTTGCCTGCTATTTTGCTTTCTTTTCGTTTCTTGCTTGATAATTTTCGTAGCTAGCTTGCAAGCTTTGCTTTGCTATCTTTCTAGGTGTCGTTGCTAGCTTGATAGCTTGGTGTTTCTAGCTTACAAGCTATGCGTTGCTAGCTTGCTAGCTTGATTGATTGCTAAATATGCTTTGCTATCTTGATATCTTTCCGTTGCTACTTTGTTAGCTTGGCGTTGCTAGCATGATAGCGTTGATTGCTAGCTTGCTAGATTGCTAGATTTGCGTTGCTATCTTAGCTGCCTTGCGTTGCTAGTTTGCTAGTTTTGCGTTGCAAACTTGGTAGTTTTTCGTTGCTAACTTACTAGCTTTGCGTTGCTATCTTTGCTGCTTTCGTTGCTAGTTTGCTAGTTGTGCGTTGCAAACTTGGTAGGTTTTCGTTGAAAACTTACTAGCTTTGCGTTGCTAGCTTGCTAGTTTTCCGTCGCTAGCTTGATTGATATGCGTTGCTAGCTTGCTAGCTTTGCTTTGCTAGCTTGCCAACTATGCGTTGCTTGCTTGCCAGATTTCCGTTGCTAGCTTGCTAGCTTGGTTTTGCTTGCTTGCTAGCTTTGCTTTGCTTGATTGCTTTGCTTTTCTTGCTTGCTAGCTTTGCGTTGCTACCTTTCTAGCTTGTCGTTGATAGTTTGATAACTATGCGTTGCTAGTTAGCTAGCTTTGCGTTGTTAGCTTTCTAGATTTCTAGATATGGTTTGCTAGCTTGATAGCTTTGCTTTGCCACCTTGCTTGCTTTGCGTTGCTAGCTTGTTATATTGGCGTTGCTTGCTTGGTTGCTTTTCGTTGCTAGCTTGTTATATTTGCGTTTCTATCTTGCTAGCTCTGCGTTGCTAGCATGCTAGCTTTACGATTCTATCTTGCTAGTTTGAGTTTCTGACTTTGTAGCTATGCGTTGCTTGTTTGCTACTTTGGCGTTCAACTTGCTAGCTTTGCGGTGCTAGTTAGCTAACTCTGCTTTCATAGCTTGCTAGTTTTGCGTTGCAAGCTTGCTAGCTATGCGTTGCTAACTTCATAGCTTTGCGTGGCTAGCTTGCTAGATTTGCGTTGCTAGCCTGCTAGCTCTCATTTGCTAGCTGGCTAGCTTGCCAGATTTGCGTTGCTAGCTTGCCGAGTTTGCGTTGTTATCTTGCTAGCTTTGCGTTGCTATCTTGCAAGTTTGCCTTGATAGATTGCAAGCTTTTCGTTTGCTAGCTTGCTAGATATGCGTGGATAGATTTCTAGCTATGTGTTGCTAGCTTGCTAGTTTTGCGGTCCTAGCTTCCTAGCTTTGCGTTAATAGCTTCCTAGCTTTTCGTTGATATCTTGCTAGCTTTGCGTTGCAAGCTTCCTAGCTTTGCGTTGCTAGCTTGCTAGTTTTGCGTTGCTAGCTTGCTACTTTTGCGTTGCTAACTTGGTAGCTTTGCGTTGCTAGCTTGCTAACTTTGCGTTCTAGCTTGCTAGTTTGCTTTGCTAGGTTGCTATCTTTGCGTTGCTAGCTTGTTATCTTTGCGTTGCTAGCATGCTAGCTTTGCGTTGCTAGCTTGCTAACTTTGCGTTGCTAGCTTGATAGATATGAGTTGCTAGCTTTCCAGTTTTGCGTTGCTAGCTTGCAGCTTTGAGTTGCTAACTTGCAACCTTTGCGTTGCTAAATAACTAGCTTTGCGTTGCTAGCTTTTTAGATTGCTTAATATGCGTTGCTATCTTACTAGTTTTACGTTGAACTCTTGCTAGCTTTGCGTTGCTAGCTTGCTAGATTTGCGTTTCTAGCTTGCAAACTTTGCATTGCTAGCTTGCTAGCTTTGCGTTGCTGGCATGCAAGCATTACGTTGCTAGCTTGCTAGACTTCCGTTGCTATCTTGCTAATTTAGCGTTGCTAGCTTGCTAGTTTTGCGTCGCTAGCTTGCTGGATTTGTGTTTCTTTCTTGCTAGCTTGAGTATGTAGTTTGAAACTTTGAGTTGTTAGCTTCTAGTTTTCAATGCTCTCTTGCTATTTCTGCGTTGCTTGCTTGCTAGCTCGCTTGCTTGTTTCATTGTGTTCCTGATTGCTAGCTTTGCGTAGCTAGCTTGCTAACTTTGCGATTCTGGCTTGATAGCTTTGCGTTGCTAGCTTGCTATCTTTGCGTTGCTCTCTTGCTAGATTTGGGTTGCTAGCTTGTTAGATTTGCGTTGCTATCTTACTAGATTTGCGTTGCTAGCTTGCTAGCTTTGCGTTACTAGCTTGCTACGTTTGTGTTGCTAACTTCCTAGCTTTGCGTTGCTAGCTTGCTAGCTTTGCGTTGCAAGTCTGCAAGCAAACCTTTGCTAGTTTGCTAGTTTGCCAGCTTTGCGTTGCTAGCTTGCCAGCTTTGCGTTCTATCTTGCTAGCTTTGCGTTGCTTGCTTGTAAGTTTGCGCTGATAGATTGCCAGTTTTGCGTTGCTAGCTTGCTAGTTTGAGTGGATAGCTTGCTAGCTATATGCTGCTAGTTTACTAGCTTTGCGTTGATAGCTTTTAGCTTTGCGTTGCTAGCTGGCTGGCTTTGGTTGCTAGTTTGATATCTTTGCTTTGCTAGCTTGTTATTTTTGCGTTGCTAGCTTGCTAGTTTTGCGTTGCTAGCTTGCATATTTTGCGTTGCTAACTTGGTAGATTTGCGTTGCTAGCCTGCTTGCATTGCGATCTAGCTTGCCAGCTTTGCGTTGCTAGCTTGCCAGCTTTGCGTTGCTATCTTGCTAGCTATGCTTTGCTTGCTTGCAAGTTTGTGCTGATAGATTGCCAGCTTTGCGATGCTAGCTTGCTACCTTTGCTTTGCTAACTTGCTAGTTATGCGTTTGAAGCTTTCCAGCATTTGGTTGTAAGCTTGCCAGCATTGCATTGCTAGCTTGACAGCTTTGCGATGCTAGCTTACTTGCTTTGAGTTGCTAGCTTGATTGATTGCTAAATATGCTTTGCTAGCTTGCTAGATTTGCGTTGCTATCTTGCAATTTTTTCCTTGCTAGCTTGCTAGCTTTGCGTTGCTCACTTGCTAGTTAGCTAGCTTTGCGTTGGTAGATTGCTAGGTTTGCGTAGCTAGCTTGCTAGCGTTACTTTGCTAGCTTGATAGCTTGCTAGATATGCGTTGCTATCTTGCCAGCTCTGCTTTGCTTGCTTGAGAGTTTGCGTTGATTATTTGCCATTTTTGGGTTGCTAGCTTGTTAGCTTTCCGTTGCTAGCTTCCTAAATATGCTTTGCTAGCTTTGCTAGCTTTGCGTTGCTAGCTTGTTACTTTTGAGTTTTTAATTTCAAAATTTCTTTGCTAGCTTGCTAGTTTTGGGTTCTATTTTCATAACTTGGCGTTGCTAGCTAGCTAGATTTGCGTTGCTAGCTTGCTAGTTTTGCGTTGCTTCTTTGCTTGCTTTGTGTTGCTAGCTTGTTAGCTTTCCGTTGCAAGCTTGCTAGATATGCGTTTCTTGCTTTCCAGCTTTGCTTTGCTAGCTTGCCAGCTATGCGTTGCTAGTTTGCCAGCTTTGAATTTCTAGCTGGCTAGTTATGAGTTGCTACCTTTTTAGCCTTGCGTTTGAAGCTTTCTAATTTTGCGTTGCCAGCTTGCTAACTTTGCGTTGCTTCCTTGCTATCTTGGCGTTGCTAGCTTGATAGCTTTACGTTGCTAGTTAGCTAGCTTTGCGTTGCTAGCTTGCTAGATTTCTAGATAATCATTGCTAGCTTGAGAGCTTTGCATTTTTATCTTGCTATTTTTGCGTTGCTTAATTGCTAGCTTGGCGTTGAAATCTTGGTAGCTTTGCTTTGCTAGCTTGCTAACTTTGCGTTGCTATCTTGCTAGCTTTGCTCTCCAAGCTTTCTAGCTTTACGTTGCTAGCTTGCTAGTTTTGCGTTCCAGTCTTTGTAGCTTTGCGTTTCTAGTTGAGTTCTAGCTTGTTGGCTTTGCGTTGCTAGCTTTGTTGCTTTGCGCGGCCAGCTTGCTAGCTTTGCGTTTCTAGCCTACTAGCTTTCCGTTGCTGGCTTGCTAGCTTGCTACTTTTGCGTTGCAACTCTCCAGCTTTGCTTTGCTATCTTGCCAGCATTGCGTTGCTTGCTTTGCTTGCTTTGCATTTTTCTGTTTGCTAAATTTGCGTTGCTAGCTTTCTAGCTTTGTTTTGCTAGCTTGCTAGCTTTGCGTTGCGAGTTTGATACGTTTGCGTTGCTACCTAGGTAGCTTGGAGTTGCTAGCTTGTTAGCTTTGCGTTGCTAGCTAGCTAGCTATGCATTGCTAGCTTCCTAGATGGATAGATATGCGTTGCTAGCTTGATAGCTTTACGTTGGTATCTTGCAAGCTTTCCGTCGCTAGGTTGCTAGTTATTCGTTGCTATCTAGCTAGGATTGCGTAGCTATCTTGCTAGCTTTGCGTTGCTAGATTGCTAGCTCTCATTGCTAGCTTTCCGTTACTAACTTGCTAGCTTTGCTTTTCTAGCTTGATAGCTTTACGTTGGTATCTTGCAAGCTTTCCGTCGCTAGGTTGCTAGTTATTCGTTGCTATCTAGCTAGGATTGCGTAGCTATCTTGCTAGCTTTGCGTTGCTAGCTTGCTAGCTTTGCGTTGCTAGCTTGCTAGCTTTGCGTTGCTAGCTTGCTAGCTTTGCGTTGCTAGCTTGATAGCTTTTCGTTGCTAGCTCGCTAGCTATGCTTTGCTAGCTTGCCAGATTTGCGATGCAGGCTTGCCAGCTGTGCGATGCTAGCTTGCTACCATTGCGTGGCTTGCTTGCCAACTTTGCTTTGCTAGCTTGCTAACTTTTCGTTCTTCTCTTGCTAAATTTGGGAATGTAGATTGCAGCTATTAGTTGCTACGTTGTTGCTTTGCGTTACTCTTTCTATCTATGCGTTGCTTGTTTGCTTGCTTGCCTGCTATCTTGCTTTTTTTGCGTTTCTTTCTTGATAGCTTTGCGTAGCTAGCTTGCTAGCTTTGCGTTGCTATCTTGGTAGGTGTCGTTGCTAGCTTGATAGCTTGGTGTTTCTAGCTTGCAAGCTATGCGTTTCTAGCTTGCTAGCTTTGAATTGCTAGCTTGATTGATTGCTAAATATGCTTTGCTATCTTGATATCTTTCCGTTGCTACTTTGTTAGCTTGGCGTTGCTAGCATGATAGCGTTGATTGCTAGCTTGCTAGATTTGCTACAATTGGGTTGCTTAGTTTTTCGTTGCTAACTTACTAGCATTGCGTTTCTATCTTTGCTGCTTTGCGTTGCTAGTTTGCTAGTTTTGCGTTGCAAACTTGGTAGCTTTTCGTTGCTAACTTACTAGCTGTGCGTTGCTAGCTTGCCAGTTTTCCGTTGCTAGCTTGATGAATATGCGTTGCTAGCTTGCTAGCTTTGGGAATCTATCTTGCTAGTTTTGAGTTTCTGACTTTGTAGCTATGCGTTGCTAGTTTGCTACTTTGGCGTTCAATTTGCTAACTTTGCGTTGTTAGTTTGCTAACTCTCCTTTCATAGCTTGCTAGCTTTGCGTTGCAAGCTTGCTAGCTTTGGGATTCTATCTTGCTAGTTTTGAGTTTCTGACTTTGTAGCTATGCGTTGCTAGTTTGCTACTTTGGCGTTCAATTTGCTAACTTTGCGTTGTTAGTTTGCTAACTCTCCTTTCATAGCTTGCTAGCTTTGCGTTGCAAGCTTGCTAGCTATGCGTTGCTAACTTCATAGCTTTGCGTGGCTAGCTTGCTAGATTTGCGTTACTAGCCTGCTAGCTTTCATTTGCTAGTTTGCTAGCTTGCCAGATTTTCGTTGCTAGCTTGCCGAGTTTGCTTTGTCATCTTGCCAGCTTTGCGTTGCTATCTTGCAAGTTTGGCCTGATAGATTGCAAGCTTTTCGTTTGCTAGCTTGCTAGATATGCGTGGATAGATTTCTAGCTATGTGTTGCTAGCTTGGTAGTTTTGCGGTGCTAGCTTGCTATCGTTGCGTTACTAGCATGTTATCTTTGCGTTGCTATCATTCTAGCTTTGCGTTGATAGCTTTCTAACTTTGCGTTGGTAGCTTGATAGATATAAGTTGCTAGCTTTCCAGGTTTGCGTTGCTAGCTTGCAGCTTTGAGTTGCTAACTTGCAACCTTTGCGTTGCTAAATAACTAGCTTTGCGTTGCTAGCTTTTTAGATTGCTTAATATGCGTTGCTATCTTACTAGTTTTACGTTGCACTCTTGCTAGATTTGCGTTGCTAGCTTGCTAGATTTGCGTTATTAGCTTACTAGCTTTGCGTTGCTAGCTTGTTAGATTTGGGTTGCTAGTTTGCTAGTTTTGCGTTGCTAGATTGCTATGTTTGCGTTGCAAGCTTGCTAACTTTCCGTTGCTAGCTTGCTCTCTTGCTAGATATGCGTTGCCAACTTGCCAGGTTTGCGTTGCTAACTTTCCAGCTTTACGTTGCTATCTTGCTAAATATGCGTTGCTAGCTTGCTACTTTTGCTTTCTAGCTTGCCAGCTTTGCTTTGGAGGCTTGCCAGCTCATCGTTGCTAGCTTGCCAGCTTTGCGTTTCTAGCTTGCAAGCTTTACGTTGCTAGCTAGCCAGCTTTGGTCATGTAGATTGCAAACATTGAGTTGCTAGCTTGCTAGCTTTGCGTTGCTTGCTTGCTTGCTTGCATTTTTCCGATTCTTGCTTGCTACCTTTGCTTTGCAAGCTTGCTAGCTTTTCGATGCTAGCTTGATACATTTGCGTTGCTAGCTTGCTATATTTTCGTTGCTATCTTGCAAGCTTTGCGTTGTTATCTTGCTAAATTTCCTTTGTTCGCTTGCTCGGTTTGCGTTGCTTCCTTGCTAGCTTTTTCGTTGTTAGTTTGATAGCTTTGCGTTGTTTGTTAGCTAGCTTTTCTTTGCTAGCTTGCTAGATTTCTAGATATGCTTTGCTAGCTAGATAGCTTTGCATTTCTATCTTGCTTATTTTGCGTTGCTAGATTTCTAGCTTGGCGTTGCTGTCTTGGTAGATTTGCGTTGGTAGTTTGCTAATTTTGCGTTCTAACTTGCAAGCATTGCGTTGCTAGATTGCTATCTTTCCTTGCTAGCTTGCTAGCTTTGCGTTGCTAGCCTGCCAACTTTCCGTTGCTGGCTTGCTAGCTTGCTAGCTTTGGTTGCTATCTTGCCATCTTTGCGTTGCTAGCTTGCCCGTTTGCGTTGCTATCTTGCCATTTTTGCGTTGCTATTTTGCCGGCTTTGCGTTGCTATCATGAAAATTTGCATTGCTATCTTGCCAGCTTTGCGTTCCTACTTTACTAGATTTGCGTGGCTTGCTTGCTTGTTTTGCGTTGCTACCTTACTAGCTTTCCGATGCTAGCTTTATAGCTTTGCGTTGCTTGCTTGGTAGCATTGCGCTGCTTGCTTGTTTCCTTTGCGTTTCTTTTGTTTGCTAGATTTGCGTTGCTAACTTGCTAGCTTTGCGTTTCTATCTTGGTAGCCTTGCGTTGCTAGCTTGCTAGTTTTTCGTTGCGAGCTTGCTACGTTTGCCTAGCTACCATGTTAGTTTGGCGTTGCTAGCTTGTTAGCTTTGGTTTGCTAGCTAGCTAGCTTTGCGTTGCTAGCTTGCTAGATTGCTAGATATTCGTTGCTAGCTTGATAGTTTTACGTTGGTATCTTGCTAGCTTTCCGTTACTAGCTTGCTAACATTGCGTTGCAATTTAGCTACGTTTGGGTACCTCTTTTGCTAGCTTTGCATAGCTAGCTTGCAATGTTGCTAGATGTGCGTTGCTAGTTGCTAGCTTTGCTTTGCTAGATTGCTAGCTTTGGGTTGCTAGCTTGCTAGCTTTGAGTTGATAGCATGCTATATTTCTAGATTTGCTTTGCTAGCTTGCTGGATTTGCGTTGCTAGCTGGCTATTTTTGTGTTGCTAGCTTTGTAGCTTTACGTTGTTAGCTTGCTAGATTTGCGTTGCTAGCTTGCTAGATTTGCATTGCTAGCTTGCTAGGTTTGCTTTTTGATTCTTGCTTCCTTGGTTGGCTTGCTTGTTTGCTTTTCGTTGCTAGCTTGGTTTGCTATGCTAGCTTATTTTTCGTTGCTTGCTTTTGTGTTTTGCTAGCCTGCTTTTAATTGGTAGCCTGCTTTGCGTTGCTAGCTTGCATTATGTTGCCTGCCTGCTTGCTTTCTTGAATATTTGCCTGCTTGAATGCTTGTCTGCTTGCTTGCTTGCGTGCTTGTATGCTTTGTTTGCTTTTTGATTCTTGCTTCCTTGGTTGGTGTGCGTTCATTAATTGCGTTGAGTTGCTTGCTTGCTTGCTTTTTTTTGCTTACTTCTTTCCTTTCTTTGATTTGTTTGCTTTCGTGCTTGCTTTGCGTTGCATGCTCGCTTGCTTTGCTTTTTTTCTAGCTTGGTTTCCGTTCTTGCTTGCTTGCTTGCTTGCTTTATTTTGCTTCCTTGCATTCTGTTGCTAGCTTGTATACTTGCTTTGTGTAGCTTGTTTACTTGTTTGTTTCCTTTCGTTTCTATGCTTGCTTGCTTTCTTGCTTTGAGAATTTGGCTTGCTTTTCGTTTCTTGCTTGTTAATTTCTTTCGATGTTTGCTTGCTTGCTTGCTTGCTTTGCGTTGCTTGTTTGCTTGCTTGTTTTGCGTTGCTTTCTTGCTTGTTTGTTTTGCGTTGCTAGCTTGCTAGCTTTGCGTTGCTAGCTTGCTACTTTTGCGTTGCTAGCTTTCTAGATTTGAGTTGCTAACTTGATAGTTTGCGTTGATAGCTTGATTGTTTGCGTTGCTAGCTGGCTTGTTTGCGTTGCTAGTTAGCTAGCTTTGCTTTGCTAGATTGCTAGCATTGCGTTGCTAGCTTGCCAGCCTTCCTTTGCTAGCTTGCAAACTGTGCGTTGAACTTGCCAGCTTTGCGTTACTACCTTGCTAGTTTTGCGTTGCTAGCTTGCTAGCTTTCCGTTGCTAGCTTGCTAGCTTTCCGTTGCGAGCTTGCTAGCTTTGCGTTGCTAGCTTGCTAGCTTTCCGTTGCGAGCTTGCTAGCTTTGCGTTGCTAGCTTGCTAGCTTTCCGTTGCGAGCTTGCTAGCTTTGCGTTGCTAGCTTGCTAGCTTTCCGTTGCGAGCTTGCTAGCTTTGCGTTGCTAACTTGCCAGCTGTACGTTGCTAACTTGCCAGCTTTGCTTTGCTAGCTTGCCAGCTTTGCGTTGCTAGCTTGCTATATATGCGTTGCTGGCTTTGCTACATTTGCGTTGCTAGCTTGCTAGCTTTTCCTTTCTAAATTGCTAGTTTTGCGTTATTAGTTTGATCTTTTCGTTTCTAGCTTGCTAGATTGCTAGATTTGCGTTGCTAACTTGCTTGTTTCGCGTTGCTAGGTTCGTAGCTTTGCGTTGCTAGCTAACTAGCTTTGCGTTGCTAGCTTTCTAGATTTCCGTTGTTAGCTTGCTAGATATGCGTTGATAGCACGCCAGCTTTGCGTTCCAAGCTTGCCAGCTTTGCGTTTCTAGCTTGCTTACTTTGCTTTGCTTGCTTGCTTGCTTTGCTTTTCATTCTTGCTTGCTTTGCTTTGCTAGCTTGCTAGTTTTGATTTGCTAGCTTGGTAGCCTTGCGTTGCTAGATAACTAATTTTTCGTTGCCAGCTTTCTAGATTTGCGTTGCTTCATTCCTAGCTTGGCGTTCTAGCTTCATAATATTGCGTTGCTTGTAAGCTAGCTTTGCGTTACTAGTTAGATTGATTGCGTTGCTAGCTTGCTAGATTTCTATATATGCGTTGCTAACTTGATAGATTTATTTTTCTTGCTGGTTAGCGTTGCAATCCTAGTTTGCTTGCTTTGTGTTCCTAGTTTGCATACTTTGAGTTGCTAGCTTGCTAGCCTTGTGTTGTTAACTTGCTAATTTGCGTTGCCAGCTTGCTAGCTTTGCGTTGCTTCCTTGCTAAATTGGCTTTGCTAGCTTGATAGGTTTGCGTTGCTAGTTAGCTAGCATTGCGTTGCTAGCTTGCAATCTTTGCCTTGCTACCTTGCTATTTTTGAGTTGCTAGCTTGATAGCTTTGCGTGGCTAGCTTGCTGGCTATGCGTTGCTAGCCAGCCAGCTTTCCGTTGCTGGCTTGCTAGCATTGTGTTGTTTGTTTGCTTGCTTTGCCTTTCTTGCTTGCTAGCTTTGCGTTGCTAGCTTGCTAGCTTTGATTTCTAGCTTGCCAGCTTTGCGTTGCTAGCTTGCCAGCTGTGCGTTGCTTGCTTGACAGCTTTGCGTTGCTAGCTTGCCAGCTTTGCGTTGCTAGCTTGCAGCTTTGCGTTGCTAGTTAGAGCGCTTTGCGTTGCTAGCTTGCTTGATTTTCTTTGGTATTTTGCTAGCTTGATATATATGCGTTGCTAGCTTGCAAGCTTTGCGTTCCTAGCTTGCCAGCTTTGCGTTGCTAGCTTGCTAAATATGCGTTGCTGGCTTTGCTACTTTTGCGTTCCTAGCTTGCTAGCTTTGCGTTTCTAAATTGCTTGCTTTGCGTTGCTAGCTTGCTAATTTGCTTTGCTGGCTTGACATCTTTGCGTTGCTTGCTTGCCAGCTTTGCGTTGCTATCTTGCCAGCTATGCCTTGCTCGCTTGCTAGCTTTGCGTTGCTAGCATTCTAGCTTTGCTTTGCTAGCTGGCTAGTTTTGCGTTGCTTGCTGGCTTTGCGTTTCTTGCTTCTTAGTTTTGCGTTGCTAGCTTGCTAGCTTGATGTTGCTAGATTGCTAGCCTTCATTTCTAGCTTGGTAGCCTTGCTGCTAGATTGTTAGCCTTGATTTCTAACTTGGTAGCCTTGTGTTGCTAGCTTGCTAATTTTGTGTTGCCAGCTTGCTAGCATTGCGTTGTCTCCTTTCTACATAGGCGATGTTATCTTGATAGATTTTCGTTGCTAATTAGCTAGCTTTGCTTGCTAGCTTGCTTGCTTTGCTTGCTAGCTTGCTATCTTTGCCTTGATAACTTGTTAGTTCTGCGTTGATAGCTTGCTAACTTTGCGTGGCTAGCTTGCTAGCTTTGCGTTTTTAGCTTGCTATCATTGCGTTGCTAGCCTGCTAGCTTTCCGTTGGTGGATTGCTAGCTTGCCATCTTTGCTTTGCTATCTTACCAGCATTGCGTTGCTAGCTTGCCAAAATTGCGTTTCTATCTTGCCAGCTTTGCGTTGCTAGCTTGCAAGTTTGCGTTGCTAGCTTGCAAGTTTTGTGTTGCTAGGTTGCTAGATTGGCATGGCTAACTTGGTTGTTGTGCTTTGCTACCTTGCTAGATTTCCGTTGCTAGATTGATAGCTTTGCGTTGCTAGCTTGCTAGATTTTGTTTCAAATTTGCTATATTGGCGTTGCTAACTTGGTAGATTTGCGTCGCTAGCTTAGTAACTTTGCGTTACTAGCTTGCTAGCTTTCCGTTGCTAGCTTGCTAGATATGCGTTGCTAGCTTGCCACCTTTGCTTTTCTAGCTTGCCAGCTATGCGTTGCTTGCTTGCCAGATTTGCTTTGCAAGCTTGCTTGTTTGTGTTGCTTGCTTGCTTGCTTTGCTTTGCTTTATTGCTTTGCTTTTCTTGCTTGCTAGCTTT